>NC_087210.1:71005955-71050955 GCF_015104395.2 Macrobrachium nipponense
GACCAAGCATTTACCAAGGCTAGAAAAAACTTTTATAATTCACCGACCAGGAAATATGAATTCAAAAGTAATCAGTGTACTACGCTCCCTTATCATCATAGTTTGGAAAGGGTGCAACATTTATTAAAACAGAATAGGGAAAATAAGTTGGTTTTAGCTTTTAGGTATAATAGCTCATTAAAATTAAAGTTGATTAGGAATCATGAAAAAGAAAGGAAAGATGATGTTGGGGTTTACGTGGTACCGTGTAAAGATTGTAATAGTAAGTGTTATTATGGGGAGTCAGGCAGAGGAGTAGGTATAAGATTAGAACATACACGATCATGTAGGACGGGATCGAAATATAGTTCAGTTGCCAGAAACATGTTAGAGTTAGGGCATGTAATTGACTGGGAAGGGGCGAGAGTAATCTACAGAGATAATAACTTGAGTAGAAGCAGAGGAGTTGAAAGGGCTTATATTAATATTTTAAACGTGTTTGAGTTTAACAAATCATTTACCCAAGAGGATGCATTTTTAAAATATTTGATTCATAAAACTATAAATATTAGTACAGACTTTGTTTGCACCCCTCCTACTGCCCAGGTTGTCTCTCTCCTGCCCAGGCTTTGGAAGGTTTGAATTCATGACTTTTGGGTGACATATATATCACTGATCAATGTGCTATGAAAAAGAGACAATTCTTGTACCTAAATGTATCACAAGGTGTACACAGTGTACCACTATCCACTGCTCGTTTTGTCACATATCATTACGTTTAAATCACCTAGCACAACCACCCTTTCATGTTCTTCAATCTTGGCAAGACAAAGATTCAGACTCTTTCAGTGGAATGATTTTGTAATTGTATTTTAAGTATGGATGAGCATTTGATTCTACATGCACATTTTATTTGATATAATTACACAAATATGATGTTAGGTTGAACTCCTCTCACTTGCTTGAATGCGTGTAACCAAAGACTGTGAAGCGATAGATATGAAAACTATATCTGCATATTATATCAGATATTTGAACAGACAATGTATGGCGTTTGAAGAAAAGTTTGCAGAATCTCAAGAAACCAAGCCAACGTACGTCGGTTTTATTAGAGAGATTTGAACCTAATGTTTCAGATATTGTGTTAGCGTCTTACAACCAATTTCAAAGTTATCCATGACGATCATAAGATGAAATGTAGCTTTGTAAATTTTTTAGACATGGTGAGTGATTACAGAGGGTAAAATCACATTTAATAATGAAAAAGTTAAGGTAAATTAAAAAGTCAAGTGCATGCATTTTGCTTGCTGTTTTAGAATACTGTTCTTGGAAATAGGAGATATAAAAATGTTCACTCTTAGCTCAAAAAGGAAACTTTTACCATAGCAGCCCAGCAGTTGCTGTGTAGGAAAATATACACAAACATTATCAACTGAAAATCAAACATTTAGGAGAAATAATAAAAAAAAGGACAAGATACAGTTTTATAAAAAAATGTACTTTTGGATGTGAAATTATGCAGGTTTGTAAATAGTGTAAAATGTATTTATATTCTTGTGCATGCAAGGCTTTATGGACCTATTATCAAGTGGAATAAAGCGATCCTACACTGGGCCTGTTCCCCATGCCTCAGCACCTGAGGTTGCACGAGGTCGTTCGCATAGTACACCCTCACCAGCACATCTCCTTCATCCTTCAGTTGGACCAAATTATGGCACTCATCTTGAAGTGCCAAGTCTAACCACTGATAGTTCAGGAAGACTTGTTTGGAGAAGGCATTCAGCTGGTATAGGCAAGTTCTTAGAAGAGTGAAACATTGGTAGAATTCATAAACTATTTTGTTGGACAGTAATAACTAGCTCTAGGATATTTTGGCTTCTTGAGTAAAAGTCTTCTGAATACAGAAATAAAATTTACACATGGATTAGTCCAGATTTTGCATTTACCCCTTAGGAATGTTGACCATAGTAAGTACTGTAACATAATAAATTACTCCTAGAAATTAACTACGTATTCAGGATTGTGTAGTTAGGATATGTCAGGTATTTAAGGTTTGTTTTATAGTACGTAATTTTTCCAGTTGTTTTTCCTATTTCACATATGGAGTAGATGTATATTGTGCTCATAGGGAAAATAAAGAAATATATATCATATGCAAAAGATTCTGAAAATATGTTGAAATGTGAGTAATCAAGAGTGGTCGTGCTTTCTTCCCTCTTCTATTTTCTGTCTTTTTGTAGGGTTTGAACTGTCTATCTCCAGGTGGTAGCTCTCTCTCTCTCTCTCTCTCTCTCTCTCTCTCTCTCTCTCGGTCTCTCTCTCTTCTCTCTCCTCTCTCTCGCTCTCTGATATCTCTCCCTCCTCTCTCTCTCTCTCTCTCCAGATCGTAGATTTTGGTATTGGTAGTTTCATAATTTATTTACTTTGTAGTTCCTTGAATCTTGACTCTAGTCACCTTGAACACCATGTTTCCCATTTTTCTGTAATTATTGTCTGCCCTGAATTTTCTTATTCTTTATCTAAAATTCATCCACTTTATCAGTGTTGCATTGATTGCTGTTATTGTGGCTATTTTGTCCTTCAGTGTTGACATGCTCACAAGTCTTTTCTCTCGTAATATTGCAAAGTTTTGTCCACTTTTGATGTGCTCTAAAGTGTTGTGTTGCATTCAGTAATTCATATGCACAATATATTTTTAATTGCAGTATTATATGCAAATTTTTATTTTATTTGATGTAGATTATTCTTTTGTGAACATGGTTTTTATTTTTCAAATATTCTGAAGTATTGCTTCCCTAACTTTTAAGCTAATTTGTGAACAAGTAACGTTGTTTTTAAGATTCCCTGAAAAATCTAAAATTGTTAATAGTTATAACAAACATGAGCCAACAGTTTTACCTTGTAGTTTCAGACACTTGAAATATTGTGCTATGCCTGTTTCTGTGTTTTGTGGATGACAAAGCAACCAACGTACATTTACACACACACACACACGAAAGTAATATTAGTACATTTTATTAATTTTTTTTGGTAATAGACAACTTTAGTTCATTTATTTATAATGCACTTTTTCAGCTACATACACCAGGACTTGTATGATGGACTACACTCCCTCATTATAATGTTGCATAACACTTAAATATAACAAGATGGAATCCTTATCTTCTCTCATGAACATTTGTTTTTACATACTGTTACTAGTTGGGTATTTCTTGTTGAATGTATACAATACTGTTTATGCTGTCCCCTTCATGTCTGACCTTCACAGGGTTGCAGCGCTATATTTGAGTGACCTTTTTTTTAGGTTATTGTTTCTGTGTCAGTCTCCACAGTTCACTTCTGTACCTATTTCTCTTGCGCTAACTATAGAAAATACAGTAGCAAATCTGTAAGTACAATATTTATAGTACTACCATCTGATATGATTGGTCACAATAGCTTGATTCTGTAGAGTATAGTGGATGAGACAATTTAATAGTAATAATATAAAGCTAAAATAGGGACTTTTGGATATAGTTTTTAGGATACCATTGGAGTATAAATCTGATTATCTTTTCATGATAAAGAAGTGTTAGATATAGCTGTTGCTTCTGTTTTACTCAGTGCTTCCTCATTCGCAGCCACCTTTCTGATGAACATTGAAATTAAGACCATAACATCCAGTTTTCAGACATCATTTTATTCATGCATCAAACACCTATACATTGCTGTCTTATGAAAATCTATTCTGAATATTTACTTCCCTTTTTTCTGTTCTGTTTAACTATCAATTTTCCATTTTCTTTTCTTCTGACCATCCATTTTCCCTGACAGTGGAGGAGGGCGGGGCTTCTACGCCCACCCCCACGCCCACAACTCTTGGTGAACCACCCAAATTTGGACGCTTCTTGAACGTGCCGGGGGCTGGCGGTGTTGGTGGTGGTGGAACTACCGAGGGTAACAACCCAACCCCTTTTCTGAAATTATCCGGGAGATCTATGATGATTCAGTCATCAGTACTAGATATTTTTCTAGGATTGAAATAAAAATCGATCCACAGTTGATGAAAGCTGGTCATAGTTAAGAATATTTTCACCTTAAGCTTTCAGAAACAAGTTTCCTGGCCTGTTTTAATAAATTGCGTAAATGGTGTTCTTTTTATTTCAAAGTTTATATTGACCAAATATGGTATGATTTGGATGTTTAAGAGTGACTATTAGTCTATTCATGAATGCAATGAAAATCTGTGGAAAAAACTGTTAGTAATAATTTTCCCAAAGTTGTAGTTGCCTAATTGATAATGCTGCATGAATTACTGCATTGCACTAAAGCTTTTTTTCTTTATTTGCAATGTTTAGGACCAGGAATATTCACAGCACTGAATCTCCCCAATAATTTTATGAAAAGTACATAAAGATGTGCTTCTCATTTTAACTTTTGGCAGAAATATGCTGAAAACTTTCTGTTTTCTCTGAACCAGAAAATGGAAAATATGCGTGAAACTAATATCTCAAAAGGGCTAGAAATAAACTGCTTTTACCCTGTGTGCACTGCATGACATTGGCTTCTATCATCATTCTCCTCAGGCACACCCGATGTATTTTGTGCATTAACATTGGGTAGACTAATCTCATGGTAATTTTATCATATGTACCTTAAATATCTGCTCTATATTTATATATATTTATATATTGTCTGTATATATTTGTTTGGTAATCAATTTGAGTATTGTTCAATATCATGTTGATACTTTTGAGTATATTGTAGGATATGTGTGGTATTAGAGTTGCTTTACATACGTGTAGCTTTTGTAGTGTTTCAAGTGATAAAGATGTTATACTTGAAATCTTAATATATTGTAGTCTGCATGCTGACAGTACTATTGTCTTTAGAGATAAGAATACGTATCTGTAATTGTTATTTTGCAAGCTTTTAAATTGTTTCGAAGTTATCACATCTTATCCTGGTATGCTCTGTAACCTGGCAACTTTTATTTTAGTACTAGCTTTTTTTTACCACTTTGTGAAAGCCATATATAAATGGGCCTTTTCCCTTAAGTTGGAATCTTGATTGTTTGCTAACGGTACATCCCTCAACAATTTTTTGACAGGGATGTTGCACAGTGGCATTTTAAACATGTTTTATCTACTTTCACCTTTCATAAAATATCCCATTTGTGTAGATTTTAACACGGTAACAAAATAAATCATCTTTATTTAAGCTGTCTGTCCTTTTTGGTGCTGTTGATTTTATTTGTTAATTTTTGTTTCTTATTTTTTTCTCTCCCCTTGTCTGGCTATGATTACCCAGGCTTGGGTTCAGGCTTCTTCAAAGCCTTATCCTTTTCAGGCGGCAATAACAGTGCCAGTGTCATCTCTCACCCTGAGGGTGCTATGGAACAGTCTCCATCAACTGGATCCATTACCCGAAATCAGAGTGGAAATAATTTGGAAGGGAGTGGAAATGAACACAAGGTAAAATATTCAATCATTTTGAAGTTGTATTTATGGAGGCATTGTTATATTACAAGAGTAAGTTATGGCAAAGGTATTTGTGAAATTTGAGTAACATAACAGTGCTTTTTTGAAATACGTGTACTATTATTTCCAAAGTACAGTACATACAGTACTTGTATAATGTAATCTAGTTGCTCAGTGTCCTTGTATTACTAGTACATGGTTTGTGATGCATAAAATATATGTTCGGTGTAATAAATTCTCAAAAATTACACAAGACTTTTGCCATACATTACTATTGGTGATGTTTGGAGGGATTACTTACATAAAGAATAGTTGTAGCAATTGATTATAAAAAAGAATAGTTGTAGCAATTGATTATAAAGTCCTGCCTTTAATTTTTATTGCATTGTTAATTTGTAGCTAGGTATCCATTGAATTTATTTTAGCCCATAAAATGTTGTATACTGTGTTTGCAGGGAAACACTCACTTTATGAGAAAAATTCCACCTGGTGCTGAAGCTTCAAACATTTTGGTTGGAGAAGTACCTTTCTTGGAGAAACCGGCCACAGTTTTTGTCCGTCTAACTCAGGCTGCAAACCTTGGAAATCTAACTGAGGTTCCAGTTCCCACAAGGTTCTTGTACATCATCATGGGGCCCACTGTAAGTAAACAGATGTTTATTGCACTTAATTTTATAATCCACCGACTAGTACGTAGTATGTATATAGTATCTGTTAGTTAGTCAGCTTCTTGGATAAAAGTCAAGTCTAAATCCAGTCGTCTTGAGTCATAGGATAATTATCTTGCTCCAAAATGGACAAAGTAGATCTGCAAAGCACACCAGAATAGTGATTTTTATTCCCATGAGATGTAAAGAAACCACTCTAACCCTTGTAAGAGATGGCCAGACTTGTCATATTTCTACTGGAAATATGTCCTTGGAGAATTTATTAAGAATTGGGCAACTGTTAAAACAAAGTCCTGAGTCTAACAGTATTTACTATACAGCTCCTTGATTATACTGTATATAAGAGACTTTTTACTCTCACTGGTAGCAGAAGTATAACAGCAAGTGTTGCTGATAGCAAAATTTGTTGCAAAATACCCAACAGCCCAGTAGTGGAAATCAGTCAGTGTAACAGTAAAATTTAATTAAATCAGTACTGAAGTAATTATGAAAAGCTGAAATTCTTTACTGTAAATTCGTCTTTATTAGTTATGAAAAGTTTTAAAATACTGTTACTGTAATTGCTCATTATACTTGTAGTACAATTTCATCGAAACTAAAATAAAATAATTCAGATGACCATTAAAAACCATAGAAATTTAACATAATTTTTGGGTCATTTTGAGTTATATTAGCTACAATGAAAGTTGGGGGTGGTTTTATTTTTGATGCACCACAATTTGATAACCTTTTCATACAATGTTCAGTTTTGATGAGTATCCAAAATGTCATCACATTTTAAGATTAAATCGAGCAGTGCACTCGTGGTAACTCATGTTACTCAAGCAGTGTACTCATGGTACTCTTGACATGAACATTGCATCTTATCTTTGCCTTCTATCTGAAAACTTGATGTGAGAGATGTATGTTAATTAGGTACTTTTAATATTTTGTGTACGTAAATTGACTTGCTGATAAATATCCATTTCGAGATTTGTCCATAGATAATAATACTAGATTTACTAACTTGCATTGCAGATGAAAAATTTCTTCATATACAAAGTTGTTCATATATTCTTTGTTCTAAACATCTGTCAGAATTATAATGGGCTAGTCACAGAGCTTCAAAATATTTAAGTACTTAAAGGAGTAAATTACTGCTTGTTATGTGTTAATATGAAATATGGCTTCTAAACCTTGCCTTCACAAGTCGATGATTTGGTGATTGTATTCTGTGCATTCTTGATTAGTTGAAAGAAGAAAATTGAGTTTGATATTATTAAGCCTTAGAATATTTATTCATCACAAAATCTCTCAAAGGTAAGAGTATCATGTATTGAGTCTAGTACTTACACACAAATTGGCTTTTTTATCAATGAAAATTAAGGAACAGTTGAATAAATTCGTTGAATGTTATTAAAGCTAAGAATATTTATTAATATATTCTTTATAAAAGTTAGACTTAATCATTTAGGTAATTTAATTTTTTGAGGAATTTTCTTCTGATACACTTGAATATATTTTTCACATGCAAATACAAAACCCCATACTTCATGCTCATCTTTGATATTGTGATAGAAAAAATGTTAAAGTACTTATAAATGTACTTATAAATGTATCTTACTTTTATCTAAACATGAACAAAGTAGGAATTTTATGTATAAATTAAGTAGTCGTCAATACTATAATACTATAAAATGTAACGTGATTGGCTTAATGAAAAATCATAAAAAAATATTTTTTGACTGAAAATAAGGCTTTTCCAGTGTTCAAACCCATTAAATGTACACCACATCACTGTATTTCTTTACATCACAATGGTCTTTTTGTTTTTTGTGCTCGTAGGGCGGCCTTCCTAGGTATCATGAAATTGGACGAGCTATGGCGACTCTCTTGAGTGATGAAGTTTTCCATGATGTTGCTTACAAAGCTAAGAATAGAAGTCATCTCTTGGCTGGTATAGATGAGTTTTTGGATGCTGTTACAGTCCTACCACCTGGAGAGTGGGATCCAGCTATCAGGTAAAATAATAATAAGTTACCTTTACTTACACAAAAAAGGACACAAGCACTAACCAATAGCAATCCATTTCCTATCTCATGCATTTCTGTCCAAATTTAGTTTTTATTTGTAGGTTAAATGTTAGTTTTATGACAGTTTTTCACAATTACATATCAAGAAACAGTGACATGTTTTGATATTTTTTGGAAAGGGGACAGAGTTAATGGTACGTAGTTTGGATATTATTCAGCTCTGTAAGAAAAAATATAGAGCAGAAAAGAATTTCTTCCCTACATTATGATAATTTGCAAAATGCTAAGGTTCTTGGTTGGAGTATGTTTGGAAGATTAAAGATTGCAGTGAGAAAGACGTAGCAGCAGTTAACAAGAACAGTAGGAATAAAAGACTACTTTCACCCCTCTTATTCTTTCAAAATGTAATTGTGGCCTTGTTGCTTATTACATGCTTAAATTAAAATGCGACCTTATAATACAGGATTGAACCACCAGCTGCCATCCCATCCCAGCAGCCTCGAAAAGCCAAGAAGGATCAACCTACTGTTGTTATTGATGAAGAGGAGGAAGAACGAAGGATCAGAGAAGAAGCTGGCCTCACTCGAACAGGCAGACTCTTTGGAGGCTTTATAAATGATTTAAAAAGAAAGAAGCCGTGGTACCTCAGTGATTTTGTTGATGGTGTTTCTATCCAGTCTGTTGCCTCATTCTTTTTCCTCTACTTTGCTTGTCTGACTCCTATCATCACTTTTGGTGGTCTTCTTGGAGAAGCTACTGAAAATCGTATAGCTGCCATGGAGTCCCTTGTTGCTGGTTTAATTTGTGGTGTGGTTTATGGCTTTTTCTCTGGTCAGCCATTGACAATCTTAGGGTCAACTGGGCCTGTGTTAGTCTTTGAAAGTATACTCTACGAATTCTGTAAGTAAGTAATAGTCAATTGATATAAAGCGCTTAAGAAATGTTCATGAATAATTTAATGCATATTGCTAGAATAAAATATAATTTCAGTACCTATTATGAATTTCAAGTGTTCATGAAATACAGTACACATTGTGTGAGTACACTACTGTGATAGTACCGAGTTATATAAAGTTCACTAGATCAAGACAATTGTCTTTTCAGATCTATGGCTTGGAATTATCTATCATTCCGACTGTGGATTGGTTTGTGGTGTGGAGCCATTCTCTTAATTCTTGTTGCAGTGGATGCATCAGCCTTTGTGTGTTACATTACCCGTTTCACTGAAGAAAACTTTGCTACCTTAATTGCATTTATTTTCATATATAAGGTAAGGAATAAAATTGATGTTTCTAGATTAATGTTATTTGGTGGTTGTAAAGAGAAGCTGCATAGTTTTAAAAGTGTTTTTACCTAGAGAAAGTTGAAAGTAAGGCACATGCATGTATGTATGTATGTGCATTTGTGTTGTGATTTATTGTTGAAAGGTACATGCCTAAATGTCTTCATGTAAATATAGTCCATCTTCCAAGGTGCCCAGGTTGTGTAAATGTCAGATACAAACCACACAACCATGTTTTTATACTAGGATATATAGTTATACTATATTTAATATTTTTTGCTGAAATTTGAAACTGAAATTGTCTGCCCAGTATTTCTACGTATACAGTATTTAGGTTGACAGTAATTCTGAGGAAACTAAAGATGTTAGGCATTTAGACCTTTTATTAATATGTAGAGAAAGGAAACACGGGCACAAATCAACTGGTTTGGAAGGAGAGCAAAAGCGTAAGCGTCTACTCTCCAAGGCGGTTAAAGTAAGACAAACGCGTGATGGAATGCAGTGCGTTGCTGATGACCAGCTCCCATTTCATATGCACAGGAGTTGCCAGATCTCACAGATTCCTTGCTATGCAATCTTTGATTGTTTTAACCAGTTTCCAGCTGGCGCGCTAAGATTTATCCTATTGTTAAGACCAAGGGTTTGTTCCACATATGAACAATGGTAGGTTACAAGGAAAGTATCATATAATACAAACTATATAATGTGACAGTAGTCTTATCTGCTTGGCAGTATGCCACATTTATGTTTATGTAGTCTTATCTGCTTGGCGGTATGCCACCTTTATGTTTATTTTGAATTGGAAAATCCAACAATGTATTTTTCCCCTTGCAACACTTAACTATAATTTTGCATTGTATTATAAGTGTTCTTAAATAACTACAAATATGCTCAAGTATGTAAGTAGACAATGCATTTATTTTTATATGAGTTATATATTCTTTTATAGACAATTAAATATAGGCAATTAAAAGGTATCATCTGATAGAATAGCACAATAACTAAAATAGATGTCATAATTTTTTAATCATTCATTGTTTCTCATTGTAAGGCTGTTGAGAAAGTGGTCAAGATTGGTTCCAAATATCCTATGGAAACAAAGGTTGACCTACCCAAAAATTGCACATGTGAACCAGGAGAGCCAGAACTGTGGCCTGACAATGTCAATTGGACTATTGTTGACTGGCATGAGTGCCATGATGTGAGTATTTATTTTATTATTAGATTTTGCAAATGTGAAATTACTGTTAAAAATTATATACATAACAATCACAAATGTAGTTATGCATTTAATATCCTTCAGTTATTCATAACATTTTTCTCAAAATTGTGGTAAAAAATTTACATTGTTTTCATCCAGAGTGTGGTTTAAGTAGCTGAGTTTCTCTTCACATTTTCACTGTCTTTTCAGATCTATAATGGAACCCTTGTTGGTGATCGATGTGCCCACTATTATCCTGATGTATACCTACTGTCTCTCATTCTCTTCTTTGGAACTTTCTTGGTGTCTTTCTATTTGAAGAACTTCAAGACTGCAACCTTCTTCCCTACAAAGGTAAAAATATTACAGTAACATACAGTTGTTCATTACTCGTTTCACTAATCTGGCCACAGGCAGTCCCTGGTTATCGACAGAGGTTCCGTTCCAACGGCATAACGATAGCGAAATTGCTGATAACTGAAAATTGGCAATTTTCAGTGCTTATTGGCGCCGATAACTAGACATCGGTACCTCTGTTAGGTATGTATTGGTGCCAGTAACCGATCATTGCTGCCAATAAGCAGAAATCGGTCACTGATTTTTGTCGCTAGACAAGCACCATAAAATAAGATCGCTGATAACCAAGGCTGCTGGTAACCAAGGACTGCCTGTATTTTGAAATACGTACTTGATATATTTAATAATCTTAAGTCGCTAAAAAAAATTTATTTTAATTTTTAACAGGTTCGTCAGTTCATCAGTGACTTTGCTGTCATTATTGCCATCATTTCAATGTCAGGATTAGACTTTGCTGTTGGAATACACACACCAAAATTAGAAGTGCCTGGGAATTTTGCACCCACCTGGGAAGGCCGTGGATGGTTGATCCCTCCATTCAACCGTAAGATATAAATTTTTCAGTACAGATTAGGTTTTGCATCACTTAATTTTTGTTTGTTTTTAAGATGTACTGTAAAAGATAAGTAATTTTAACTTCATTGCCACAGACACTCTTAGCTTGACCAAGTTCCATTTTTACAACTCAGTTGATAAGCAAACTTGTCAGGAAGCTATATTGCTTTTGTCTCCATTTTGTTTACAAATTTAAGCAATGATGAATTCATTGTCCCCGTCTGAGTTATCCATCTGAGGCAGAAGAGATTTTGGGGAGTTAGAGGAAGGGTGCAGACTCCTGAGTAGTGTAGGGGTTGAAACCTTAGATAAATATGTAATGTGTATTTACTAATAAAACATATTTATAATACAGTAATTACATTTTGGTAAGGAATATTAATTTTATCAAAACTTGGATTAGATTAACTGTACACAATGCAATAAAGAAAGAGGGTTAGACAGACAGATATTCATACAATTTCTTATGGAATGTCTCATGTACAGTTCTTAATTATGTGTACAGAACTTACTGGGAGAATAGCTGGTCATAAGTCCAAGTGATCATTAAACACATGTTATTAGGTAAGGAGTGTATGTATACTTGACTTGTACGTATTTTATGTTGTTTCACTTATTTTCCAATGTTGTCTTATTTTTTTTTTTACCTTCCATAACAGATAACCCTTGGTGGTCAGCCTTAGTTGCTCTGGTTCCAGCTTTACTTGCTTGCATTCTTATCTTTATGGACCAGCAAATTACAGCTGTTATTGTCAACAGAAAAGAACACAAGTTGAAAGTAAGTATCAATATTAGAATGCCTTCAGATGATACTGGCAGCAGCTGATCTGTAATTAGTGAGACAAGTATCTACTGAAAAAATATTACATTTTGTATTTATATTATACACTTCCTAAGGTTAATATGTTTCATTTCCACTTTGCAGAAAGGTGGTGGATATCACTTGGATTTGTTTATTGTTGCAGTCCTCATCATAATTAACTCCATCATGGGTCTTCCTTGGTTTGTAGCTGCCACTGTACTCTCTATAAATCATGTTAACTCACTAAAATTAGAATCAGAATGCGCTGCTCCAGGAGAAAAGCCTCGCTTCTTGGGTGTCAGGTGAGAATTTTCATTTCATTTGAGGATGTGGGTTAATGAAAAGGCATTATTTTCTGTTAAATTTTAGTTTGCATTACATAATCCAGCAAGGGATATTTTAAGGGAAGAGATATTTTATAAGAAATATTTTAAGGAAGGTCTGATATTTAAAAGTAGATTCTAATTTCATTGGTCTTGCTAAATTATTTAATAATTATTTTAAGAAATTGGCTCATATTTCAAATCTTAAGAGTCAGGATATAATTTTTTGCTAAGAGCTATAGAGCTATTACTAGTACGGTATAAAGAAAATTTATATGAGAAAGGCTAATAGTTCTTCAATTTCAGTAGACTGCTTGATGACAGTATTGGATACAGTATTTAGGTTCAGAATGTTCAACAAACTAGAAATAAAATAATAAACATGATATTGTTACAAAATAATAAGAATGATGTTACGTAATTGGGTGAAAGGAATATATTGGCATCAGAATTTTGTGGTTCATTGATGTATAGTACCATACGTAGGATTGAAGACAAAACTGAACTTTGAAGTTTTTACATTTTTTCTTAGCATATTGTCCACCTCTGCAGCCCAATAGAATAAAATTATTTATGATAGTCCATACTAGAAAAAGAAAGGATACCCAGAAGAAATTGGTTTTTCGATGAATTTAATGTGATCAGTATGGTAAAAATGCTAGCCAACCCTTGTCAAAAGTCAAAAGTGCCTGGTACAGAAAGTTTAGTCACAGTAATGTGAGAAAGTTTAGTAATACGTACAGCAATGAAAGTTGTATGACAAGTGGTTTGCAATGACTTGGCTCAATATGATCAAGAAATGCATCATGTGAATTTTGTTAAACAAAATCAGTATGTATACATTTAAAACTATTAGGTATAATTAGCTCATATATGTGGTTTCAAAATGTTCAGAAATATCAGTTCATCTTACAAGAAAACTGTTGCCATCCTGCGGAATGTGGGCGGATCCCCATATCCCAAATGGGTTTATATGAAAATATAAATTTTGTGTGCAAAATATTAATTTGTCTCGCAACAAAGCAATTAACATACAGTACTTATTAGCAAAAATCACAAGTTAAGAAGGAAAGATCAAGCTGCTGACAACCCCAGGCTCTTGTAACTGAGACCCAAGGTTTAGGTTCCTTTGATTCTTCTGCCTGATAACAGAATAATAGTAATAATTATTATTATTAGTTGTAAAATTAGCCATAACATTGTGTTCTTGATTGAAAAAATGAAACGCACTGATTTTGTTCACCATCTGTATGCTGTAATTATCATATGTAACCATACAAACCAATACAACCCTTCCCATTTCCCAAAAAGGTTTTACCTTATGACCCTGCATCGAATAGACAATCCTCCATTTACTTAAGGACTGTAGGGATTGGTTCTTTAAAGGATTTATTTTTTATTGTACCTGTGGACATAGCCACTTAACCCTACTTCTTTAATGATATTTTTATTTGCGACATCTACATAACTTATGGCTTATTAGATGGTCATACATGAACCCTGTGACTAAGTTGTAGACTCATGACATTTTATATCCAAAAACCACAAGGCATGGGTTGTGTGAACATTAGGAATGAGTGAAATTTTCAGACTACAGTATTCCATGTTAGATGGCAGTAGAGGTTATGATAGAACCAACTGTGATTGCTGGAATTCAGATTTTCAAGCTGGAAGAAGTTGAGTAAAATACGTTTCTTAGGGGACCATGGTGCTCAAAACTGTAGCACTCTTGATTCATAAAGGAAGGGCAAGGGTAGATCTAGTACATCAAACATCCATTCTGACTGAGTGTTATGTAAATTATGTTTGCCTTGGTTTCGAATATGTGATAACTTGGAAATGAGAGTATTTCAGTTGCTGTGTGACCATTCGCCTGGAAAATAATGTAACTCCCCTTTCAAGACAAGCTCTTTTGACTTACCATGGCCAGAAATAATTGTGCTTAAGTAAAATAAACAGACTGTGTTTGTGAAAAGTAAAAGATATTATAAATGATGTATGTTTTCCTAAATGATCAACTTCAGTTACTCCAAGTTTGATAAATTAGAAAGAGTTAGTGTAAATTTTCTTTGTTCATGAGCTGCTGCAATAAAAATGATAGTGGATCATATTAATTACTTAACTTTTAAATGTAATCCTGATTTAACACCCAGAAACTAATCATTTAATCTATGTTGAAGTCATGACATTTTTTTGCCAAAATATTAATCACATTTTTTTCCATTTTACAGAGAAAACCGTCTGACTCACATTTTTATTTTTGCCTTCATTGGACTGTCTGTGGTGATGACACCAATTTTACGGAAGATTCCCATGCCTGTTCTATTTGGTGTATTCTTGTATATGGGTATTGCTGCTCTGAAGGGACTTCAGTTCTTTGATCGTATTCTGATCATGTTCATGCCTGTCAAGTACCAGCCAGATTATGCTTTCTTGAGACAGGTTAGACATTATCTGGGTTTTTGTATATAATCTGTAAATGATTGTTAATATATTTTATCATTGATTTATTTATTCTTCAGTAGAAGTCTTTTCAATTCATAAATTAATTTTAAAATTATATTTTGCCTAATATAGATATTTTACTATATATTTCAGGTCCCATTGAAGAAGATTCATCTCTTCACCCTCATCCAGCTTGCCTGCTTGGCATGTTTGTGGATCATTAAGTCTTTCAGTCAAACCTCGATTCTTTTCCCACTCATGGTTAGTTTCAAGCATTGAATCTAAAGACCAATTTCATTCTTCTCAGTATACTACTTTTAATTTTTTATTTATCAGTTGTGTAGTCTTAATTTCTAATGCACTAATTTTTATAGATTACAGTCTCCTGATGTATACAATAATTGTATCAGATGTACAATACAACTTATTTTCTTTTAAATTTTAATTTTACGTATCAGTAAAGATTCTAGACAGATCTGCATATTTCAAATTATCTCATATATCATGACCAGATGTTTTCATCCTTTGGTATTATCCAGGCTGGATAAGTCATTTGATTGCTTGTCTAAATAAACATGAATAATACAATAATAATTTGACCCTTTCAGTTGGTAGTGATGATTGGAATCCGAAAGATGTTAGACTGGGTATTTACTCAACGAGAATTGAAAATCTTAGATGACACCTTACCAGAATTCAGCCGCAAAAAAAGGTTGGAATCAGAGGAACAGGCAAATGATGATGAGGATGATGGAGATGTTGATGGAAATCTTAAAAAGAGTCCAGTAAGTTAAATTCTAGCATTATTGCTGATATGAAGCTAAGTTTTTTAGGAACATATTCAGGAGAAAATGAAAATGCCATGCTTTTTTGCCATTTTCAGTCATCCCTTCTAAAGGTTATATTTTGAAGATTCTTACTTTTCCAATACTCCATCATTACTATTTAGGGAAAAACAATAGTAAAACATGCATTTGTAGGAAATTTAGGGGGAGTACCACTAACTAAATATTATATATTTTTCTGAATTACAGTACATATAGTAATGACTAGGTGACTGTCATAAGATTAGCATATCATTTTATGTCTTTTTTTTCTCTCTCTCTCTGTATTGTTTTTCATGAAAATGCAACGTTATTCCTATCAAACACACAGAAGTGTTGTATATGTGGTAGTGTATATTCAGCAAATTTACTGTTACTGCATCACTATTACTGCATCAAAACACATCATAGATACTGGAAATTTGGTAGTCCTTTGAAGGGCACTGGCTGGTTAATGCCATTTTTTAAGGACAGGACTTTGACATTCATACTACTTAATAAAGTGACTTGGGACATCACCAAACCGCATATGATTTTCGCCTCTGACCTTCAGTTTTGTGACGCCAGTGCGACTTATCCCGTAAATAACGATTTTTCAAATTCTATCTCCTCTTGATACTTAATATTAAGACCTCGGATTACTACCATATATAGACCTGATGTAGACTTCCAATCAAATGAAGAGTTTTTTTCCTAAAAGTCATTTTTTGCTAGATATGAATTTTTCATTTTGGTGGAAAAAAAACCCTATAAGTCAGGAAAAAAAAAAAACTGGATAAAAGGGCTACATTTGATTGTTCTGTAATGTCTTTTCTAAGTTATATACCAAATTTCAATGTTATAGCTTTAAAACTAAGGGAAAAGATAGAATTTGAAGGTCAATAAGTATAGTTTTGAGATACGGGCGTTCAAAGTTTTTCTTTGTATTTTTTTAGAAATACAACGTTAATAAATAATGATTATGAATTTTATATTCCTTTTTGGGTATTAATAAACTAAAACTATGATATTTATCATAATTTAATCATAAATGAAGATCCCTTTGCTCAAAGATTGTAGCCTGGGTCACTTTCTCTCTCTCCCTTTCTCTCTCTCCTTCACTAACTCCGCAATTATCGCCGATATTATGATCTTCTGAACTCTTATCAGAGTCAATTTTCTTCTTCTGTATGTTAGCGAGACGTTTTGCTTGTCCTTTCCTCTTTGGCACAATAAAAACCTTGCCAAAACAAAGAAAAACAGACATAAAAGCAAGCGAATGTCAGAGGTGAAACTCGAACATGTACTCCCTTTCATGTTTCTGCTCGTACTGAAGGGTGTAAAGCTCAGTCTTCTTGTCTTGTGACTCATGGAATCTCTACAGATGCCATTGCTCACAATTTGTTTGATAATGTCAAAATTTACGATAACAGAAGAAATACGTACTGTATTTTCTTGTAAGGATCAATGTTTTTGGCTCATTGAGTTACTTTTATCCTGTAACTGTGAAAGTAAGAGGAATTTTGACTAAATATTTCGTAAACGCATTCTCCATTGCCATATGAAGCTCCATGAATTTTTTCATGATTTTGCATTTTTTGCCCTATATTGGCCGGCCAGCGCCCTGAATGAGCTTATGTCATTGTATGAACATCTGTCTATATACGTATCTAGCTCAAAACTCTCTCTTTCTCTTTCTCTCTAATTAATACCATAATTTAAACAAAATAAAGACATTTTACAGCATTAATACATATAGTACAATTAAAGTCAAATAGTATACAGTATAGTATAGTAAGGTGTGTACAGACTGCAGATTTTCAGCATTACCTATAGTCAAATAGTATACAGTATAGTAGTAGGGTGTGTACAGACTGCTGCAAATTTTAACATTATCTGAGATGTGTTGGAGCCACGTTGAGGGAGCAGTGAGGCAAAGTTAGTTTACCACAACTAATAAAGATTATGGTTTACAACTGCTTTCTTATTATGTAGGTAATATATAAAACTATTGATTAGACATTTGTTAGAAGTAAAAAACATCTGTTATTTATCGGTACCTTAGACAGTATTTACTGACAATATGGCTTGAAATATTGAAATGTTTAGCATGCTTTTTATTTAATGAGAATATAGCTTGAAATATTGCAATGTTCAATAGAAACATAAAACAGGATGCATAGTGATAATGGTAAACAATTGTTGAAGCTTATGGTATAAAATATGTCATAGGTAAAAAAAAAAAAGGTAAAGCTTTCATTAAAAAAAGGCTTTGTATTATTGCCATAATAGCTGCTGATAACTGAAAAATGTGGTAGTTACAAATAACAGCTTATAAAATATAAAAAAAATCTTTTATGCAGTTTAAATGTTTATGAAATTAATTTATTTTGTTTTAGACTGATGGGGTCATGACCATTCCTCTTGCCAATGGCAATGTGATGAAGGTACCAATGAACCCAATCAACATCTCTGAGGAAGTGAACAAGAGTGGAGTATGGAAGGACATCAATCAAGACCAAGAGAAAAATAACCCACTGAACTCTCCTACTAAGAACAAGTAAGGATCTTAACTGTTTTAAGCCCTTATTTCTTGGATACCATTTTACTTTAATGTAAACAATACCTTATGCTCAGTTATATATTGCTTAAAACTAAGGCACTTCGATAGACACTGTAACTAGGTTGGTTTGCGAGTTGAAATGTAGAATTGACTATTTGTGACAATGTGGTATTCCAGCTCTCAAACCAGTAGAGGCCATTTTAGTTAGTAGCTTTAAGAGTACATACTTGTAGTCAGTGGAAGATGCTTTACTTTGTAGTTATTTTTTGTTTTGACAGTCCACAGTTATTTTGGTAGTGTTTGGCCAGAATATAAGTTTTAGTGTTTACTAATGTAGGGTCAGTATTTTTAGGTGCTTTAATTGTATCAGAAGATGATAGAAAGTAATACGCAGCAAGAAAGGGAATCCTGCTGAGGATATATACATGCACAGTGAAGTCCTTGTAATCTGGATGCCTTGGTACTTAAGGAGTAACAAATAATTAATCTGGGACACAAGACTAGCCTAGTAGCCTCTGGGAAGGATGAAAAAGTGATATGTTTGTTCCACATTTTACTCTAAGAGTATGTTTTCATTTCAATAATTTCATTGTCAAAAAAGTGTATTTAAATTGATAATGAACTTTAATTAGCAAAGCTAATAAAAGTTTTACATATACTTTTTTGGTTTAGTTAATTTCTTTACAATACATTAATGGAAATAATATATACTATAATTAACTAACAGTTACATATATAATAAGAACATAGTAGTTGAAAAAAATCATAGCTTAGCCTAGCCATGTATTTGTTGTCAAAACAAATTATTTTTGTAAATGTTCTATGAAATTTAGGCTGTCAAGCTATACACCGAGGCATTTTTGGCCATTCAGTGGTCTACTGATAAGAGAGGTGGATTGGTTGGACAGGAAGATAAAAGAGATCCAGAAAATAAAAGAGATGAAATACAATAATCTAAAGTGGAACTGGGATAAAACCCTATGTAGTTGTACTAAAAAGTAACAGAGAGGTAGGACAGCAAGACTGAAGAAAGAAAGCAGGAATGGAGGTCAAGTAAAATGCTAAAGAGTGCAGATACAGACCAAAGGCAGGGCAGGCTGCAACTCCTTTTTAGTAATGCTTAAAAATTGTATTTTGGGAATTACAGCTGGTGATTACTGAAATTGCCACTGTATCACTTATCAGTAGCAAGTACTGCATTTTATGGTAAAGCAAATGTTTCAGTAAAATATTTTAAAAAGTATTTTAGACCTGTGCTTACTATATGATTTTCTCTTAATTTATAATGGCTGTCAGGTCTTTTAGAAAGCTTACTTTCAGAGAAAGGGGATAATTCCTAGACAGCTATGAATAAATGCTTCTTATTACTATGTAGTGCTCTCAACTGCTGGTTAATTTATGCTGCTTTTAATATGTACACCTTCATGAGGACTTTAGAAAGTTAGGCAGGTGACATACAGTGTAATGAAAATTAGAACTACTACTCAATGGATTTTAATTTATTAAATAATCTTAGATATTACTTTGTTTTTATCTGTTGTGGGTCCACTTGATTAAGACTGCACTTTGAAGTCTGGTAGTATGTTTTGTTTTCATATAAGTTTAGATAAAGCAGAATTGTCATTGCAGCAGTGTTTATGGAGCAGTAGTCTATAGAAGCTCATATGAAATGTTACAGCTTTATACATACTAGCCATGTTTTTAGAGAAGAAAATTAGAACATTCCTTATTCATAAGCATCCTTAAGTTCGATGATAACTTGAATAGTTATGATTACAAGGGATTTCAGTGAATTGATTGTGAAAGATTAAGCAATAGTTTGCTTGTTACATAATTTTTTACCTCCATCTTTTGAGGTGCTGAAATATATTTTGTATGTGCTAGAATACAACGAATGTTGATTTTTTAAATATTTTTGTACATATGTTAGATAGATGTTTGCAAAATTAAGGAACTTTGTTGTTCAGTAGTTAGCCATATAGAGTACAGCATACAGCTTTATTCTACACTGGATTTTCAGTGCAGTGCACCAGCTGTTTCCCAACCTTTGTCTCCCATGGATTTGAAATATCGATCAGGCAGTCCCTGGAATACTTCAGGTTCAGGTTACTTCGTTCTAGACTTACAGCGCTTGCCTCATGGTGCTATTGTTAAGACCTCAGGTTTGTTAGTTATGAAAAATACAAATTAGTTACAAATTTGGTATTTTTTCGGTTTCATAAGCGGACTTATGGCACCATTAATGGCACTGTAAGTGCTACTTATTCCCATTATAAATATGATGCTTCAGAGTACAGTGAATATTGGCTTAGGGCGCACCACAAGGGATGTAACCTCAGCCGTAAACCTGGGACTGCCTGTATTGGAATCACTTGAGAATTTAGCCCCACTTTAGAGTTAGTATATTTAGTAGGAAGTAAAGATGGAGAAGATGGTTGATGGCGTGGTCTTTGTGTGATGGGAAAAATAAATTAATGACTGTGGAAGATTGATGTTTTGGTATTTGCGTAATGGAAGTAATGAGGTAATTTATGACTTGACTTAGTGTTTCTCTTTGAAAACAAAATACTTACAAGTGCAGATATTAAAGCTGTTGCTGTTAGTACTGAACAAATGCTTTTCCATATCATTTGCAAAGAAGGACTGTCTTACAGGTATAATGCGAACTTTCACTCAAAATAGTTCTTGTAGTTGAATTAATGTTTTAAACAAAGGTTAAGGAGATAAGAGATACATAAACTCTTCCTAGCCATAGGTACAGTGTCTGTCAAAAGTGTTACCAGGCAGTTATGAGCTGTAGCAGTTACCATTAGTATTCACTTTAATACTACATACATAGTTTTCTTTTCTTAGTTTTTGTGCTACCAATTTCCTTTTGTACATTGTTTGAGTGATAATAATACTATGTTATAGTTGATGATAGGCTATAAAGGACACAATACTTGGGTGGAGAGTTATATTTACATTTTGTAGTTCATGCTTAGGCAGGTCTTTAAATGTGTCATTGTTTGAATGTTGATATAAAAAGTAACTCCACTTTGCTGTTTAATAGTAAGAACATTGGTGTATATATTCTAAATGCTTTTTAAAAGCTTTATTAAAGCAAGTAAACGATCAAATTAAATTGAACAGGTGTTGTTGTTTTATAAAGGTTTTCGTGAATTCATTTAGGTAATATAGTTATGTTAGACTGCATTATTTTAGAATTTTCAATGGTAATTTGTTGTTCCTTCTTTCATTTGGATAGCTTTGTTTGTTTACTGGAGTGCATTTGCATTTTTGAATAAAACCATTTTATTGTGTTGATACATTTTTTGTTATTGTCTTGGTACAATTGTCATCATTATTTTTTATCTGCATGTTTTATATTGTCCAGTTTATACTATCCTCAGTGTTGTGCCCAGTCAAGTGGCTCTTAACAGTACACACTCTCAAGGCACACCTAAATCACTTAGCCATGGATTTTTGTTTTCCTCCAGTAACATGATGAGTGGTTGAAATTAAGAATGATATAATTTACAGTAGTATTCATTCCAGTTTGTTCCCCTTTTCTTTCAAACATTTTTACTGAACTAATTTAATGTTATCAATTTAGTTTTTAAGTATCTCACTTTTCCTCGACAGTGTTAGCAATATAACACTGAAGAGGAAAGGCTCAAAGGGGTGAGTGAACTATGTGCTATCATATAAATTGCATGATTCTATTTTACTTTCTTACAGTGTTTGGAATTCTGGATAGAAAAATTTTTTATTAACAGATATAGAAGTCTTTACAACAGTATATGATTTTCTCTTCTAAAATGTTACTACTTTATATGCAATGCATGAGAGCAAGGTGCTCAGCATTGGACAGATCCTGCCAGATTTAAAAAAAAAAAAAGAGAAGAGAGAGAGAGAGAGAGAGAGAGAGAGAGAGAGAGAGAGAGAGAGAGAGAGAGAGAGAGAGAGAGAGGAAACAAAAACTAAGTGGATAACAATAAATTAGATGCATTCAAAGTCTACAGCTGACACGTACTTGTTCTGTCAGTCAAACTGCTACTGCAGTTAACTTAACCCCAGTCTTAATCTTAATTCCTACCCTGATGTAGTGATAATACAGGACTTGTAAATTCTTATGCAAGAAATTTTGTTAATTAGTATCAGTGTTTTTACTTTCAAACAAATTATCATAAAATATTGGCTTTATATGCAGAATTAGATACATATATACATAATACAATACTGTAATATAAAATTTTTGTTGCAATATTATAGCAGCCATATTATAAAGGGTATGAAGAACATGCAGATAACACTTGAAACAAAAATATGGAAATCCTCACATGCAGCAAAAACAGTTTGACCTCATATGGTGGAAATGGTGGTCAGAAGCTCGAGAAACATTTTTAGGACAGAAAGAATAGAATCAACAGGTTTACTAGCTGGTGTGAGAGTTGAAAAGGGTGAAAGGTTCTAATCTTATTGTACAATAAAATCAAAGTCAGATGTCATTGCTTTTTGCATGAAAAAAAAATCCTTGTGGAAGATAATGTGATTGTTTGATTAAAATTTGGCAAATGAACTTGCTCACCATGTATAAACCTGAAATTGCAATAATTTAAGTATTATATATATATATATATATATATATATATATATATATATATATCTATATATATAATATATATATATATATATATATATATATATATAGTATTATATATTATGTGTGTTTGTGTATGAGTAAGACCAGATTCACCATATGGGAAGGGAAGTAGGCAAATATTTCTTCACTTTTGTTGATAGTGCACTTGAATAGGATTTTATTTATAATTTTCAGTATAAGCATGAGGTCCCTTCTATTGCATAACAAGACTAAAATCAGAGGGTGTCCTAGTAAATGTTCTATTTATTAATGAAATGCAATTATGAAATTAACATTGAGGTAAATAGTTGATACATTGAAAACTATTGCAATTACATACTAGCGACCTTCTGATTTTAGTACTATTATGGCAGGACTTCTAGATTAGATAACTGAGCTGTTGTTTTTGTTTGTTTGCTTTGTAAGCTTTATAAGATTTTTAAAAGCAGAATGAAAGTGCCAGAACTTACAAAGAACCTGCAATCAATGGCATAAATACTAACTCTTTTGAGAAATTAGGGTAAGGTAAGTGTGGAAATCCTGGAGGTTTTTCATGAAAATGTTTTGCAGTTTCTTAGTCTCCTAGTAAGTCTGGATTTTCTAAAAATACTGTAAATATTTTAATTGTGATTAATTAGAATGGACTAATGTAAACAGACATGAATAATTTTCTCCAAGTATCCACATCTCACTTAAGAGGCTAAAGAAATGCAAGCACTAACCATGGTGACGGCAATACAGTATCATACTCGTACTCTTGCTTATGTTCAGCCGTCACTTTCAGTGAGGACAGATCCCGTAACAGCTGCAAACGTTGCCGACGTCGCAAGAAGAGCAGAACAAATGATGATGTTGCTAATGGTGTAGCCAATGGCCATAACACTGATGTAGAAATGAATGGCGGCTTGGTGTGTCATGGTCACTCAGAAACCGAGCACCATTTGGAATTTGAAAATGAGTCTTGTCATTTGTAAGTACACTTGACCCCTAACACTGAGGACTTAGGGACTACCTCCTTTATTGACACAGAATTCCAAAGCATTGGGTCTCTTAATTCAGATATGGGATGGGATCATTACTATGATTAGGAGTGAATTGTGGAACAGGTATTATTGGTGATAACATGTACAAATCCTGTGTTGTCATATAGTAGTGCGTATCCAAACCCATGCTTTTATTGCCTCAACCCCACACACATCTTGAAAGTACCCGTATATGTTTCATAATTGATGTTTTCATTGCTTTCATTTTATCCCAAAGTAAATTCCCTCTACTATTCAATAGAAATTCTTTTAAGTTGCTTGTAGTACTTTTAGTTTTATTTATCCCATCTTTGCATTGTAAGACATCCATGTCCACATTTCTTAGTAAAATCTATTCATGACCAAGATAGTAGTCGAGCTTTGTTTTATTTTAGACTAGCTGCATCTTTAGTTAAGGGCCCTTCCCATCTACAGTCACATTATTTTAATCAGAGCATGCTTTCTAATTTATTTTTTTTCCTTTTATGTTTATTGCATTTATTTTAGTCTATAAACAGATGAATCCTGCATGCAGTACAAGTTCAATTATATCATAACAATTTGGAAGTATGTATTTGCTTTGTTGGATTCATTTGTTGATTGTGTCTGCTTTTTGCTATTCATTCTATTTATGTGTTTTATGTTTGCTTGTTGCAGTCCAGCCAAAGGCCAGACTAAAAGCGCTTCTGTTGTATGTCTTTTGTCCTTGTCTGTCTTTTTATTTGCCTTTCCAACAGTGTGTTTATGTTTGTGTGGTATAAATCTTTCCATCCTTGCTTCCTCATGCTATCCTACATACCCACCCACAGTTTTGCTTTTAACCTTCACATATGATTAAATTATAGGTTTAAGTAGATGGTGTATTTTAATGGGATTGCATAAAATTTAATTCATATAACAATGGTGATCTTGATAGGCTGTGTTTAGGTGTGTTTGTAAATATTCTACATAAAAATCTGTGGAAAACGGGACAATTTATATTAATACTTTCAACTCATTTGCATGTTGGAAATCCATTTTGTTACAAAGTGGATATGTAGGGATGTACGGGAGACTATTTTTCTCTTAATAGTTTATTTTAATATTGAAAAGCTTTGTAACAAAATTACCATTAAGTTTGTATTATAGTTGTAAATGATCTCTTATGTTTGAAATGACAAATTTTTAAGTAATTTGTGTTTTTCCTAACATACAAACCTGAGGTCTTTACATAGGTGATTTACTTCAAGTGTGAGCTGGAGCCGGCTGTTTAAGTGAAAACAAGGTGGATATTGGTAGTTGGCTACCAATGGTAGGGGAGGAATCCCTACCATCCAATTGGTATACATGCACTTTACCTTTTGGCCCAGGAAGCAGAATGAAGGGTGGCTAGAGGTGGGTCATTTATGTAAAGACCTTAGGTTTGTATATTAGAAAAAATACAAACTACGTAAATATCGGACATTTGTTCCCACACATATGCAAACCCTTGGTCTTTACATAGGGGAGATTTGCTTTTTGGTGGGAGGATTCTGAGCAAATCTCTGAACTGACTAGTAGTTTGCCTCACCTGGGGACTCTTTCCTGGTCATGTAAGAGCAAAGAAAGGAGAACTATTCCTCTGATCTGTTGAACATGTGTGATGTTCAACTTTCAGACTTCTAGGCCTTTCGAATAAATTATATGTTAACGGTATTGATTCGAAGATAGGTTTGGATGAACCCATATTGTCAGTCTTTCTCTCCCCTCACAAGAGAGGGTAGGAGTTGCATCTATTAATCAAAAAAGACGTAGATTATAGACAGGATACTCAGTCATCTAGAACAACTGCATGCATGTAGCTTGCTAATCGTCCCTTAAAAGAGTATAAAACAAAAGGTAGGAGGCCAGTTCCACACACACCCCATCTTTTGCAGCCATACACCTTAGATGAGAAGCCACCTGTCCTTAAGAGCTCCTCAAGAGCTAGGTGAACTACATGACTGTTGAGCAGCCACCACAGAACCCAAGGAAAAAAAAAAAGTTCAAGCCCAAGTCCCAAAGGTAAAAAGGAGGTGAATGTGGTCTGTGATGACTGCATTCCTGTCCATAGTACCTGTCCAACAGGTTCTTCCTGAATGCTAGTAGCAGACCTTTGCCCCTGACCTTTGGGCATTTGGTAGCTTTTAGGGTCCTTGGAAACAGAATGCTCATACATTGTTGATCACCCAGTGAATCTGGCAGAACGACCAGAAGTTGTAAGCCCAAGACTTGAATCACGGATTTGAAAGACGCCACCTAGATGCCAAGAGCATCTGGAGTTCCCAGGAGATTCCAATCCAAGTACTGACCAGCCCTAACGTTGCTAACCCTGGATGTGGAAGATGTGTCTTAGATGCCAACCGCATCTATGTTCCCAGGAGGTTACCAATCCAAGTACTGACCAGATTCAATCGTTGCTAAACTTCGCTGATCAGATTAGAACTGATGTTTTCAATATGGTGTGGTCGTTGGCTGTTATGCCCATGGTCTGGAAAGACAGAGCCTAACAGTAACAGCTTCGTTGTGTCGAGAAAGAATGACTAATCTGACAGTCCTCCTAGATAGATCAATCCTTTTGAACGTTGAAGTGTCAAGACTAATTGTTGCTGACACTGACCGTAGTAACCAAACTTGTATGTCATACACCCATCTTCCCTGAAATGTGTATGGTTGACTGTTGTAAGTGTGCTACTGCAAACCCATGCACCTGCATGGTCAACTGGGGAAATGAAAGGACACTAGCCCTCCCCCTCTTGTTAACTATGGAACTACCATGGTAGCGTTGCTTAAGAACATGGAATACAGTAACTATCCTTGGATCCTGAGGCTTAAAGAGCTAAGAAGATTCTGGATATTGAGGTACAGATTAGGTCAGGTTAGGCTAGGTTTAGTTTAGGATAGGCTAGGCTAGGTTGGGTTAAGTACCCAACCTAACCTCTTGAAGTTCAGGTGGCTGCCTTCTGGTTGATGCATTGAGGCATAAAGTATCTTCTGAAGGGAATCATGTAACACTCCAAGGAGATATTTGTCATCTAACCAATTGGCTAAGTCCTGTCTCACTTCTCTGAGAGAAGAAGGGAAGGAATGGGGATGCCTTTGTCAAAGACCAGGACCCCTTCAATCTAAATGAAGTGAATGAAGGAAGAGAAATTACTCATGAAGTACCTGTTGTCCCCAGTGAATACAGGTAACCAAGCAGGACTTGCAACTGTTAACCTGGTTGCCCCTGCCAAGACAAGGACAAGCTTGCTGCTATAACTGATAGCCTTGCAGATACACTTATTTGTGCTTGGGTGAGAGATCAGACTTCTCTGGAACATGCTAGTCTCAGGCTGCAACAAAATCTGAGAAGTCTGTCCTGTCCTAGAGATGCTTAAAGGTCAGGAGACCTACCCAGAACGAATGTGCCGTAGTCAAAGACAAGGTGAAGAGTCAAATGAATAACTTGGGGAGTGGTTGGAACCATACAACAGAGATAGGCATGGAGCCATCTGCTCTGAAGAGGTACAGAGTCTCCCTGGAAGTGAAGCAGAGGAACTTGCGGTAGGGTTGATGGGTAAGTATTCGTAAATACTCTTCCTTTAAACCCAATGAAGAAATGAAGTTTGACTCCTTGAGGGTTTCAAGTATGGAGCGTAAAGTTTCTGACTTAAACCAAGACTGTTTAAACAGGATGAGAAAAAAAAGATCTATGGCTGATTTCTAATTACTAGTCACTTCTCTAAGAGAGGGGGATGGTGGTAGAAATCAGGAACCAGATTTTACAATTTCCACAAAGTAATCATTCAGTATAACCTTTAACTTCCCGACATTGGAAACTGGGGAAACTTCATTCAGCCGGAGCGAACTTGTACCAAAGAACATCTACTAGTACCCAGATTTCAGTCACTGTAAAATGGTCCTCAAGTCCAATTGCACTCCCCACCAGTAGCCACACATGAGGAGGAAAGCAGTCTTAGCATCGTATTCCTACTTCATAACCTTACTTCCCATTCAGGAAAGGGAAGGATTTTGAAAGGGACAGCCTCCATGTTTCTGTGATCCAAAAGAACCAAAGATATCATCGGCACCTCTCGAACGTATTACAAAACTTGGTTGTAAGATGGCCAGTGGCTAAGACCGATCCCAGAACATATTGTTCTGAGGGTAACTTGAAAAAGTGAGAGGATTGATTCTAGCTCTGGCATATCTACCTGGCACACTCTTGGTTCCCTGTGTACCCACATACATGGATTGGTACTGACGAGTCTCAAACACTTGACACAAAATCTTGAATGATTTCAGTCATTGTTACAACTGAGTCCTCAAGAGAGTGAGGGAACCATAGGAGAAGGCACAGAATAATTTGAGCTGATCCAAAGACTAAAGAATCAATGGTAGATGAAGGCTACGGACAATCTGTGTCAAGAGGAGACAATCTTGTGCACATCCTGAAGAACAGTCTATGTATAACGCTGCTGTGAGGGAACTGGTCATTTCAGGAATGGCCTTGTTCAGTCAAGGGAGGCCAAAACTGCCCCTCAGCATGATGATGGGAATGGTCTTGATCAGTAGAGGTCAGCTGAAGTTGACTCCCAGATACGATGTCATCTCCCATAGGACCACCAATTCATTTTTTCATGGTCGTGGCCTAAATCTTCATCCTATGAAAAGTACCTGCTGAATAAGACACTGCGACTGCCTGCTGTTGAGGAAGTTGGAAATATATGAGGATCTGAAGAAACCCATGCAGTCAAGACTGGAATTGGAAGAAATAATAATACCAAGGTTGAGTAGGAACAATTAAACCTTTGCATATGGGATTACTTTCCCATATGTCAAAAATTTTCTATCCTACCTGTATAATGTGGATGAACACTGTCATGAAAGGATGTCACTCATTCAGCGACGGTCCTAACGGTCTGGGAGAACAATCCAGTTCATTTGGATGTGGTCATTACTGGAAATGGACATTGGCTGCTCTAGGAAGATTGCTGTTGAAGTCCCCTTGGATGAACATGGCTTCACCAGACGTGATTGCTGCAAGTCACTGACACGAGTGTGGGAGGGAAAGCAAGATATGCCCACTATTCCACACAAACATTGGTGGATGTTGTGTGCCAGACATTCATGGAAGTCCCACCGATGACATTCCCGGAAGCACCAGTGATGCCATTCGCCAACCATCAAGGTAGAATCACTCTCAGAAGGGTGATCTCATTCACCAGGGGACCCTTCTTGAAAGGTGCCATTGCAGTGCCATGGAGATGTTGATGATTTTGATCACAACCTTATGAATGAGGGAGGCCTACTACAGAAAACCCATGGATGTTAGCCAACCGTCCACGCAATCATTGTGGCAGGAAACGGTCTCTGAAGAGTAATCCATCCACTACAAAACCTTCATATGAACATGGGAAATAACTCAGAAGAGCCACCTTGTTCTTCTCTAAACCTCCATGCGAACGTGGGGTTGGGGGTGGGTGCTGGACGTGCCCTGCCTTGACAACACTCCTGAGCAGGAATGTGAAGGAAAGAAGAAACAGCCATATACTTAACACTCACTCAGGCTAAGCAGAAGAATCTCCAAGTCTATGTCCATAGACTGGGAAAGGAAGAAAACAGCGAAAACATACAGAGACTTGTATCATGGTCGTGCAATAATTGTAGAAAGGACACAGTAGTGCAACATCTGCACAACTGTGCATCTTCAACTATGGAGAGCAAATCTTTGGGTACAGATGTTTGGTAAACTGCAGCAATGTCAAAAAAGTCGCAGCCGAGTAACGTTGTGGCAAGGGCAAGGCTATGTCTGCATACCCAGGGCCTCTCTCTTCCTCCTCATACAACATGAAGCAAAAAACATGGTTGTGAAGCATTGCACGGCTGTGAATTCCTCCTTCCTGGAAGAGCGTATCTTCAGCTTAGACGTCTGGAAAATTGCAGCAACATCACTGAAAAAGCAACCAGGAACTGTCCTCTAAGGTAAAATGCAGGGAAGAGAAGTCCAAGTACACCAGAAACTACTCTGGGACTGAAGATATGCTTGTGTGTCCCAAAGGACAATGGAAGGAAGAGGAAAGAAGGCATATGGGTGGAAGCAGCACTGATGGCAGGCAGATGCATGGATGGGTAGGTACATCCAAGGAAGACATGGTTGTGAACTACAGCAAAAGACAAAGGAGAAGGCTCAACTTATGCAAATCCAATGTTGAAAGCTGGGAGAATGAAGTAGCTCTTGAAGCTATGACACACAACAATGAAGTACACACACCCGAACCAAAATCGACTGGCTGAATGCAACTCAGCTGTGGCTCCGATGGAAAGTCATCTACCTCCAGAAACTTTATCAATGAAAGCTTCCTGGGACTTCTCATCCTTCAAACAGAAACGAGAGGAGGGGGAGGGAGCATAGATGCAGATGCACGGATGGGGCAGTATGTACATTCAGGAAAGACGCATTTGTGGCCTACAGCAAAAGATGAAGGAGAAGGCTTGATTTATGCAAATCCAATGTTGAAAACCTGGGGGAATGAAGTGGTTTTGAAGCAATGACACACAACAACGAAGTACACACACCCAAACCAATCTTGACCAGCTGAATGTGCCTCATAGGCCGTTGCTTCAGTGGTGAGTCATTTTCCTCCAGAAACTTCATCAGGAAAATTTCCTAGAATGAGAGAAGGGGGAGGGAGCATAGAATTGCCCCTCTTCTCCCCACAAGTGCTTCTTCCTCATGTCACGTGAGAGGAGAATCCATGCTGGAAGGCAAGCAGAGGTCTTGTACAACGGGTTACAAAACCAACACACTGTAGCAAGGAACCTTCCATTGTCTCAGGGCCTCTCAAGCTCCAAATCATCTGAATGACAAACATTGCAACATTCCAAGTAACTGTGTAGTAAAAAAGAAAAACTCTGCTTGTTCAGAGAGAAAACACTTCAGAACAAACATAAAATAGATGTAGAAAAACCATGTTTGATAAAATGAAGTTGAGATGATGTCTACAAATAGAATGGTTGGTGGCAAGAGACAGGCCTCTCTTCTTTGGTAAAAGAAAAAAAAAGATAGCAAAATAATGGAAAAAAACACCAAGGCCAAGACCAAGCTGGGTTTGCATTATTAAAAGGCAAAACCAAGTAAGAAAGGAGTGAAAGAGAAGGGGTCATAGGCTAAAACACCTGTGTAGGAAAAACTACACAGCAGGAATGAGCAAAAACAAGAAATGTAACAGAATAGAACTTGTTGCATAATTTCAAAATACCAGGTAAATATAAAAAAAAAATTATCTTCAAAAATGAAAAGAATAGTCAAGTGGAACAGCAGCAGAAGAGACACGTCTGAGACAGACGTAGCCAAAAGGTAAAATGAATGTGTACCAACTGGATGACAGGGATTCCTCCCATACCATCAGTAGCCAACTACCAATATCCACCTTGTTTTTACTTAAACAGTCGACTCCAGCTTGCACTGAAAGTAGATCCCCTATGTAAAGACCAAGGATTTGTATACTTGTAGGAACAATTTTTAAAAGTAATTTAATTTGAAAGAATGCCATAGAGTTAGCAGAGACATTGCTAGTTTTTGTTGGATGCAACTCGTGTAATCTGCCATATGAAGTGCAACAGACCTAGTTAAGCAATCCAGCTTTTGACGGGCCAATTTGGTTTATTCTGGAGCACTGCACTGCAGGTATTATATGTGTTCAAGGCTAAAAAGAAGTGATAGTGATGTGTGATTGTTCCGAAGTTCAGTAGTACATACCAGTGTGTAGTTCCTTGAGAAGAACAGATTAGCTTATAATGCTTGCAGTAAATATTGCTTAACTACTGACATGTAGTATACTGTACTACCAATGAAATATTTGCAGCTATCCAGAATATTTATCTGTAACAGGAAGAGTGGTCACTAACTTGTCAAGTTTTTAACATTTGTATTGCTATCAACTGTGTACAGAAAGTTAACAAATAGTATGCATACACGTATGGGGCTAATCAATTACGTGATTTGTGAAAGCTGACAAGTTCTTAAGTTGTGGGAATATTTGCATCAGATGTTGAAGTTACTTAGTACGTATTGTAAATTTTTATTAGTAAAAAACAAAAAATGCCCTTTACATGTACATTTCATTATGCGTTCAACTGTATATTTTATATTTTATGAGTTTTATCATTAACAAAAGTATTTTTATAGTAGGGCATTTCTTGTTTTAAGGGCCAGTACACTACGTTATTTTATACTGTGTTGTTATATAATATATATATACCTAATAAATGTTGATATACCAGATACATGATTTTACTTGCATTGTAGCCCACATATTGGAATGTTTGAAAAAAAAAAATCATGGCATTTTGTGGATTTTGCTTCATGTAGAACTAGGAATTGAGATTGGTAAAATGAAAAGTATTCACTGAAACATTTCAGTATTGTTTGTAAATATGATTAATCTTAAAAAGAGACTTGTTGAAGTGTTTGTATAACTGTTCATGTCCACAACTTATTTGCTTACATTTGTAATTAAAAACAGTTACAAACTTCAGCAATTCTCAAATATGCTATTAGATAAGTTGAATCAGTACTCTGGTGTTTTGGTTTTGAGAAATTTCCAAGGTCATAGGAGATAACAGGACACCTAGCAACATGGCAGGTTAACATCTGCTTCAGGTAAGCTCAAGAAGTAGCCGTTCAAGAAATGGAGTGAAGCATAGGAAAAAATAGTCTACAATGAATGGGAATATAGTAGTGTTTTGAATGTGCTACTGTATAAATGAATTCACTACACACTCAATTTGCACAAAAATTCTATTGTGTTCCTGTTCATTATTAGGACCTTTTTGCCATACCTTCACACTTTCATGAACAGAAATAACCAACAATTGGGCAACACCTACACCCACCTTGATGCATGTGACTACATGAGCATGTGGCTCAAACATTTTGACTATTTTGATCTTTTCTGCACAGCATGTCTATTATTTGCACAAATGTGTTTGCTTCTCTTTAATTTCCTGCATTTAAATATTTGCTTTTTAATTTCTCTTGTCTTAAATTTCAGACTTAATTTTACTTTTTGCATGTATATGCTGCAATTTCAATATCAACTGTAATTTAGAAAAAAATTCACATGAGTTGTAAATAAATATTATATTCTAATATTCTGTCAGTATAATTTAATGGACATTTTTATTCAATAAATAATTGTTATTTAAGTTTAAGAAAAGTTTCAGTTGAAGAGAACTGAAATTATGGTATGTAAATGGAATGTTAGAACAACTCTCCTATATTTATATTCTTTTGAGTCTCTTTATATACAAATACAGTATTATATCTTTTTATCATTTAGCTGCATGTAACTTCCACAGTTCAACTTTTAAATTTGTTTATATTAGCAAACTGCTCTGAATGTAATTGTCATTTCTGGAAAAATTTCACTTTACTGTACATACATGTTCATTTTTTTTTCTTCATATTTTAGATGTTTAGAAAATTGAAAATGTCCATTTTCAGAGTGAATATATATACAGTATACAGTATATAAAATAAAATCTTAACCTTCCAGATGAAATCCAATATCAAAATGTGACATTTAAATTGCATCTGATAAAACTATGTTGGTGGACATTTTCATCGTAAAATGAAATACTTGTAACAGTAATGATTCTAATTGGTCTTTATTTCCCACAGTACCAAAAAACGGGGCACCAAAAAGGATGCTCTTAATGAAGATGAGAAGAAGCGGTTGAGCATGATGGCAGAAGAGGAGGAGGAGGACGAAGGCATAACTATTAAGGTGATGAAGCCATAAATTGTGACAAATATCAACTAAGTTAAAATTGGTTGATGAATGTCAGTAAGGCACGATCAGCTATATGGAGTCTACTGAAAGCCAGTTTTGATGGCTTGTGTTGTTGTAATATGTAAAATAACTTTATAAGAGATAAAACAAAATATCCAAGCCGTTTAAAGCTCTGATAAAGGCTTCTGTTGGCTGATCTAGTCACAAGTGCAGTTGTAATGAGACACCAACTCCAAAAAATAACATGGTTGCAATATGTGGATTGCTCAAACATTTGTAATTTAAATATAACAGGAAATCATTTCAATATTAATATAAATTCTGCTGGTGACAGTGTTTCATGGTGCCAAAATATTTGATTTTGTAAAAAAAAAAAAAAGTATTTTCTAAAGTGATATATTCTTTACATAAGAAATTGACTAGTCCTTCATAAAAGTAAATTATAATCTAAGATTTAAGCTGCTTCAAGTAGATAGTGCCTAGAGCTCTTGGCTGATGGAAAAATATGAAGTCGGCCAATTCTAAATGTACATAAGCAACCACTACTGCAGCCTTGCTTATCAGACTTTATACTTTCCACATGCACAGACAAATTCTTGTTTTTAATTTCAAATCAGGAGTAATGATGATTACATATGTTATACATTTAGCAGTCAGATAGTATTTAAAGTACGTACCATATATCAAACTGTTGCTCCTGGTTTTGAGTTCAAACAGTGGTGCAATAATGTTACATGTACACATAAACTGCAGTGTGTAGGAAAGCATTTAATTTTCTTTTAATTTTTGTTACCTTTAAATATACCAATCAGTGTGTTAATGGAAAACTGGCCAAGCCACTAGAAATATGCAACTACATATTAAACATTTATTGTTAAAGAACTTATTATTTCTAGTGATGCCATGATACTTAATGCCTTGTATTTCCATTGACTCACTGGACTCTACATTGAAACAAAGGGAAATGGAACTTCCTTGCATGTTCTTACAAGTTAGTGCAGTAGCTGGAAAAAAAAAGCTTTTTTATTATTAATTTAAACAATATACACTAAACTACAGACAGTATATACTGTATTAATATATATATTATATTAATAAAGTGAAAGTCACATGCTCAATTTGTAGACTGCTTTGTAGAGAAAATTCACTGTTTCATAACTTATGAGGTAATCTTTTTTCAATGCCTTATAGCATCAGGTATTTCTGTGCATTTTAGTAAAGACTAGAGCATTATAGTTTTTATAAATGTTTTATCCATATTACTTTGCCAAGCTGAAGACAGCTCTTTCCTGGCAAAACTTAGCACTAATGGTGCAATATTTTAAAAGTAAATACTTTAAACATAACGTATAGTTTATATATGTTCAGTATATAGCTGATACAGTAAAATCGAGTTGAATACAAATCCCAAGTAGAAATTGGATGATTTGTTACATTTGGCTGAAATACCAAGATGCTACTAAAAAAGAATACAATATTTCTAATTTTCTTGTGAAGATAAAGCTAAGATTAAGACAGATAGTATATTGAAACATGGAGATGGGGTTACTATGTGGGAAGAGGGAAATGAATACTTGGAGCAGCATATACCAATTCCAAGGAAATTATGATTTTTGCCATTAGAAATGCCAACTGTGAATCTATTATATGTACAGGTAACATGATGTGCAATGAATTGTATGACTGAACATTTGAATATGTGAACTTTTTTGTATACACTATGGTGCATGAGTTGTAAGTAGTCTTGATTAGAGTTTATAGCAGTGCTCATTGCCTAACATGGAGTAGATCTTGGAAATCTCTCATTTAGGTACTGGATCTCAATACAGTAACCTTGGGTGGCAACGAGTGGTTGAGGAATTATACTATTTATTGTCATGAGTAGGCTGGATTCAGCATATTTTATATTTATTGTCAATATTTCAGCTGAATTCAGATCAGTTTCCTAATTCATGATGCATTTTAGCAATTATATTGCAGAAGTCGCTCTGAAGTAAACCTGACTCGCTAATATTGTATTCTGCAGTTATGTAATCTGTTAAATTCTTAATGAACACAAACTTTTCAGAGAATTGAATTTTATTAACTTGGTTTTATGAGGATCAGGTTAAAATTTAAGCGGTTTCTTCAATGTCTACAATTTTTATTTATTTCTTAGTTGGTATCACTATATATACACATAAACATAGGTTTTATGGTTTTTAGGCTATTTCATATATAAAAATCTGGCAAACACAAAAAATACAAGTTTTTCTTTTACGGTTTACTTTGTTTTTGTCATTATATTCATTACAAATATCACTCATTCCATTATGTCTTCAGTAGACCCTAAATGTTTTCCTTCCATAACTGTACACAAAATATGGACAGTGTTAAATAAATCACCAAGTTATTTTTTTTTTCTTTTAAGTTTTCCCCTCCAAAGGTAATATTTTATGTATATTTTTAGATTCCTGTCTTACAGTGGTAAATTCTGAAGTATTATACCAGGAAGATTTTATCAAATTGACAATGACCCAAAGAACAAACATTGTGGTAAACAAATTTCATGGAATAATATTCGGCATATGCAGAACAAATTTTTCCATTTTTCATTCTATGACAGAATAATGGATATAATTTTCATATAACGTGGTTGGACACCAAAATACCCATGGTTTAAATTTCTGTCACAATACATTTGATCTGTTATTATCAGTTCCATTTAGCATTTGCAATATTTTTTTTAGTTGTCATTTGAGGAGATAAATACAAGTAAGGTCTTGGAAAGTTTCATTAAAATTGTCAAAAATACATTGATTCATCATTAGCAAGTGACCCCAGCACTCTTGTGCAATAAGTGATAATCCAGTTATGTTAGCCACCTTTCTCATGGGTTTGGTTACTTGAGTCATTAATTCATCTTTAACAAAAACGCAATGGACGTATACCTTACCCGTAATTTTCACTGAAACATCCTAGAAAAAATGTTTTAAGTGTCAGAGAGAAACATTTATAAATTATCTACAAATGATGCTGTCCACAAAAAATATAATGAGAGAACCTAACCTCTGATAATTAGATGGAAATTAAAAGTTTTTGTCTTTGAAGTGTGGAATGTGTACAACAATCTGGAACTTAAATTTCAATAAACGAAACCTAAAGCCAATTTGTAGTTTCTTAAAAATATTACGGAACTATTACCTTTACAAAAAAAATCTCATTCTCCATCATAATAATTTCCTGTAGGGATTGGACCACATATGTGGCATATAAATACAATGATGTCTAGCACAATAATTTGCTTTGTAGAATAAGAAAACCAGCTCCAAAGGAAATATACCACTATTTTTCTTATTGTTCAACTAAAACTAAAACATGTTATGCTGAAAAAAATATTTTCAGAATATCAGTAGTATACTGATCATACAGTAATCTCACAGATTCCTTGCTATACAATCTTTGATTGTTTTAACCGGTTTCCATCTGGCGCTAAGATTTATCCTATTGTTAAGACCGAAGGTTTATTAGCTATGAAAAATACAAATTGATAAAAAAATTGTCATATGTATTACAGTATTCAATTGGTATTTGGGAGCTGGAGGCTATGAGACATGATTGTTCAACCACTTATATACTGTAAATGACCCTACCATAGTTTGTCATACCACAAATGGGAATAGTAATCCTGTCACTGCTAAATTTCTTTGGTATATGAAAATGGAAATATATAAATTTATTTTTATTTAGTTATGATAGAAAAGGTTTCCTGAGATGACTGAAAATATTGTATTCAGCAAAATATTATTTGCCATATAAACTTAGTTCGTTTTAATTTTGTTTCAATAAATATGAAATGTTATTCAGCAGGATATTTACATATACAGCCTTTGAATTTAAGAAAAATTTGAACTTTACTTGTGTTAAACCCTTTGAGATTTTGGTGTCAAATTTAAGTCATCCTAACATAACATTTTTACTTTCTTTTTGGCGTATTCCATTCTTCAATACATTGAAGTAGGTATGTACATGTTTTTAGCTTCATCACATTGCTCTCTATATTTGGTCAGATTGCACGTTGTAACAGAGAAATTTTGGACATCCCTGAATCTCAAAGGGTTAATATGCTCTTTTGCCTTACAGCCACCAGTCCTGGTAAAGCATAAATTTTTCAAAACAGTAATCACTAAAATACAGTAATCATCTTTCATGGAACATGCTTTTCATATCAGTCATAAGATATTTTGTTTGACCTCATTCAGCTTCCCTATTGTACTATAAGCTGATGCTTACACTTGTATTCCTATTGCTCCACAAAGGTTACATATATTCATAGTATATATACATATATTTTGTTTTAAATTGTAGTTTATTTCAGATTGAAAAAGCACTATTAAAAATGTTCATGAAGCACATAGTATTTCTCGTTTATAGTAGATGTGCTTATTTAATTTAGTTATGGCTTCATTGTTAACCTCCAGTACAAGCCATTAGTTGCTAGCCAGATGAACATTTAATGGGTGATTCACTTTACCTATGGTACCTTTGCTAGCACTACAATTTCAACAACCATAATTTTCTTTTAACATAAATTACATTTATTATTCCTATCCCAAAAAGATAAGCATAAGAAAATGTGCAAATTGTTACTAAGGTGTATTTTCCATTCTTTATCAAATTGAAAAGTTTAAGTCCCAAAAGAATTTTTGGCATAAATTTTCAATCAGCTTCTAATGGGGAGGGCAATTAGATCCAGATTTGTATGTGGAGGTTACACACTGACATTCATGTTTAAAACTAAGCAACGGCAGATCATGGGTGCAAACTAGGTGTCTCAATCTAGCTGAAACACCCTTCCATCCAAGAATGTGACTGATGCTGCCACTGGTAATCATCCTGAAGTTGGGGAAAATAAACAATGCTATTGCAGTAATCAAGGAGGAAATGTTAGACAAACAAACTATTGCAAAAAAAGATAAGTAAGCTGTTTGGGACAGCTGCTCTTGACTTACGTGAATATGATCAAGGTGAAGACTACATAACAGCAGGTCAGTGCAAGTAGGTCAAGATCAGAGTTAAATATGCAGAGATCTCTAACCCAGCATGTGTAGATCACTAGAGGCAATATAGAACACTAGTAACAAAAAGAGGTATCGCTCTAAAACCCAGCTTTCCTTCCACTGCTTTTTTTGAAAGGTGATAACTGATCCGAGCTGTGTTCATCATGCTTAGAATCAATTGTACATGACAGGCGTGGGAAATCTGTTAATCATGATGATTCTGTAGCAAGTGAGTACTCTGTAACGGTGTTGAGGAATGAGTATTCCAAGCCGGTTCATGTATAGAGTAGGTTTGATTCTCAATGATCAAGCGCCTTGTAATACAGAAATAAGAGCACTGCTCTTCTCACCAATACAAGACTAGAACAATACATATTAAAGATTTCTAACATTAAGGTCCTTGGTCCACACAATCTCCCAAACTGAATATCATTCAGATTTTATAAAACCATGAAGAAAGGTCTATACCAAAAATATATTCCATAAAGTAAATGTGAATTGGATATGCTTATTCCTTCTGGCAGCCATCAAGTAAAAAATCTTGCAGAACTGACCTGTGAAAAACCTAGACATAAGCGATACCTTCTTGGCAAGTCATTTCATGAATATCAATTTATTAATTTTCACAATATACTTTAGTTTGATATCCAAGCCCCAGTTTGAAAGGGCCCATATAGCCTATTTGTCTATGAATCATCAACTTTGCATCCCACTTTTTTCTTCCATTTGATCCCCAGTGACTTTTTTTTTTTTTTTTTTTATAATGAGAGTAAGCGTGAGAGGATAGTTGGATATGTTCCTGCTCCTTCAATATTCTTTGGAGGAAACCAGCCCAAGAAGAGCTGCTGTTAGGCTCAGAGTCTGGATAAACTAATCCTTTATATAATAATAATCTTTGGAGGAAGGGGGTAGAATGGAGCCACAGGCCTACATATCTCTAGCCAATAACCTAAGCAATGATATTGCCTGCTTTTAAATTTAGTTAAAAGAGACTACTGACAATGCTGCGACTCTCACTGCAATTGGGCTTCACAATCTGTTCCTCTTTGTATTCACTAAGCGGCGATGGAGAGGAAGACCTCTTCCTGCAGGCTCCACTGCGAGAACCACGAACGCTAACCTGGGATGGAGAAGGACAATCATGAGGGGAAGTAGGCGTAGCGGTCCTCTTGGTAGAACGACCATGGATGTGAAAGGAAGAAGGCGCACTCCCTCTGATCGAAGAAGGCAAAATTGCAAAGTCCTTGACCCTCCAACGTCTGATGCAATGACGACGAGGCAACGATGGAGGCGAAGAAGAAGGAGAAGGAGAAGCAACTTCATCCCTATGAGATCTCTTAGCAGCAGGAGGAGAAGAGACCTTCCGTTTAACAGTCTCCTTTGTAGCAAATGCAGAGAACTTCTCCTCCAAAACAGAGTCCAGTCTCTTCAAGACCGCTTGAAGCAAAGCCTCGGATGGCTCAGTGAGCGAGGACAATGACATCATGGGTGGAAGGGATGACGGGAGGATGAGGAGCTGCTACCACTGATGTCATGGAACAAGTGGAAGCTGGGAGTGACGTCACGACCTCAAGACCAGAGTTAGTCAATGGACTCACTGGTGGAGCTGACCCACAAGATGGCTGCCCACAAGACCCAGCATAGATGAGACCAAGGGGAGGCGGGAAAACAGCGGGAGCCGGGGGAGGGGTACGGGCCTCTATGAAATGAGACAACAAACCTTCCAAGGAGGGTGAACCCTGTAGACCAAACAACGCCTAAACCGCCGCCATTTTGGATGATTCTGAATCTGAAATAAATGAATGCGATGAGGAAGCCTCCTCACACCCGGGACGAAAATGGGAACCCGAGGAAGAGGGAGCTACATTACACATAACACCAACCTGTGGCACTCCCGATACTTTCATTGACAAATCAATGGAGGAAAAGGAAGGAGAGACAGGAGCACCAGAATTAGCATCAAACGAAGGAGAAGGAGCAGCCAAATCGCCCTAAAGAGGCAAAGAAAACCCCTACCATGAAGGAAGAGTCAAAACTCTGCAATGCTCTCTCTTCTTATAAAATAACTTCCACTGAGCCTTAGGCCAGGCACGACATTCCGGGCAAGGGTTCGTCACCATACAAAAATTAGCTCTGCACCTACTGCAAGTTGTATGTGGATCTGTGGCCGTAGAAGCCAAAAATCTTGGACGCCCGGGCACATATGCTGATGAGGTCCTGGAGACTCGGAGGAAGCTGTAATCCAATAACACACACACACACACACAACACTGAAAGAACAGAACACAAGCAAAAAAAGAAGAACCGGCTTGGAAGGAGAGCAAAGCGTAAGCGTCTACTCTCCAAGGCAGTTAGGAAAAGACTGAGTGTCACAGGGTTATGTGCGGTCGCTGACCAGCTTTCATCTCGTACACGCAGGCGTTGCCAGATCTCACAGATTCCTTGCTTACGATCCCTGATTGTAATAACCATTTACCAGCTGTGCTTGGAAAATATCTTATTGTTAAGACCTCAGGTTTGTTAGCTGTGATAAATACAAATTTGTCATATTTACATTTGATGGTGCAACTATAATTTGGAATGGTGGCTGAGGGCACTGGCATTCTAGAGCCAATCTGTACTCTTAAGGAAGGACATTCTACCACGAGGGACTGTTTTTTTTGTTTTAGCAAGGAGTGATGACTCACTTGGCAAAAAAAATGGAGGCCTAAAGGGTTGAATATGTCCATTGAGCATTGGTTAAGACCGAGGGTTTGTTCTGCATATAAACAACTAATACTTATGGGTGGGAACTCCCAAGCTGGTTTGTCCAGTCCACTAACTAAGGGACATGGACTAACTTGAATGTTGGGTCTTAGATAGTGAAGAAAGGTGAAGGTCATGAAAAGTTTAAAAGAGGATTTTTAATGTCTTCATCACACCACTAGAAAACTCTGTTCTCTTGTAATTTGTAATTATTTAGGGGTAAGGAAGCAAATGAGCAAACAAAATAGATATAAAAACTTATCCATCCTGTGAAGGAACTACACATAACTCCTATATATGTTTACTTGCTGTAAACATCACAATCAATGACAAAAATGCTGCCCAGCCTAATAAGGAGTACAGAAGGGTCCCATGGAACATAATTTTTCCTCAAAGAAGACTAGTTCAGGTCTCCTTCAACCACTAAGGATTATCAACTGGGTTGATAATCATGACCATGAATGTCTTGCAACATCAAAAAAAAAACTAAAATATTGTAATACTTTAAATTGTTTAAATCTGTTTATATTATCTGCATCCTTTATATAGGCCAAAGTCAACAATAGTTGGCTTCATTTGCCTTACTTGACTCCTTCCAAATTGAGACAGCAGAAAAGGCTTGACCAGCTGTCAGTGGCAAGAGGATATATGTAGAACAAAACAGGATCAATATATAATAGTAATTCTTGGACAACCAAAAATGCAAAGCAACAAACAATGCAAAATGGCTCTGATGCATGAAAGGAAGCAGGAATAGACAGCACATGGAATGCAAAATTAGGTAACACATGGCATTCATAAGCTCTTCCTTCATAACAGTCTTGCTCAACTTGAAGATATAGTTCAGCTGTAATCTCCAAGAGTATATTAGCACTTACACTGCTCCTAAAACACAACCTGAACAACACTAAAACCACATTATTAGAAACAAATTAAGTAAATTCCCAATGGAAATGACACTTAAAATTAAAAACTCATGGCTATATTAAAAGGAATCATACCAGCAAATAGCATATAGTCAGGCAGTGGGGCAACCAATAAAATAGCAAAATATTAGATGGTTTAAGCAATTATCATAAAGAAGGGGTGAATCATCTACTTTAAAAACGGGGGACCTCACAAATGAGTAATCGCCAAAATCTTTCATAGTAAAGCATGAATAAAATAAGATAAAAAAAATTACAAATACTGAATGCTTCTGTTAACTACCATTGCTAAAGGGAATCAATCAAAAACAATGAAAGATGAAAAAGTATCTCAAAACCAGTGACCCCATGAGGGATATACAAATATTATGACTTGAACAGAAGGAGGATAAAGACAGGTTGCTGCGTCAAATGACTGCCTACCAATATTAAAACATACCCTGCATACCAAATACTACCTTGAAAACTCTATTCTATTATTTTAGAAGATTAAAACGTTGTCTGACAAGATAACCTCCACGCACTAATCTGGAGCCAATTGCTTTTCCTAACATTAGCTGACTCAATAAGAGTATTAATACAAATCAAACACCTGATATGAAAAAATTGCTGCAATGGCTTCACTACTGGATTATTCAACATTCTCATTAAAATAAACCTGTGGAGAATTTGGAATAGAATTACTTAATGAACACATACAACTGTTATTCTCTGATGGTGAGTGCTTTATGTTGTCTTTAGTACCTAGTTTTTCTGATATATAAACATTGTAATGGCATTTATAAAAATAAAGATTAATTTATCAAAATTTTACAGTTTTCTGGCAAGTATTCCATTAAAAACAGTAATACCCTGTACTATTAGTTTTTCATATTATCCCTTATAACACAATTGGAAAAGTTTAACTGTACACTCTAATAGTAAGATTATTAAAAATAAACAATGCAGTTCAGACAGCAAGTATTTGAATATTTAAATAACCCTGCCATTCAAGAACATATATCTTTTAAAATTCAGTATAAAGCCTACTTTATAAATCACAAGTCTTTCCATATACCAACTTGCTTTTATCTATGTTATTCCTACTTCTCAACAATACTGCAAGCAATTTTCTCAATCCCTTGCTTTACTGAGGATTGATATAAAATAAGCTAAAAGCCAGAGTATATCACTGCCAATCATAGTTCTTCTGGGATTTAAAAGAATTATCTACCAAATGTGGTCTCTGTATTAAATATAACACTGTGCTTGGTTTTTAAAATATTCTCTTGAGTAACAAAAGCTAATAACTCACGGGAAGAGGTAATGTGAACCATGTACTTGAAACTTACAGAGGAACCTCCTTATCTAATTGGCTATAAAGAAAGCATACACTTGATCTTATCTTCACTTTTTATACCAGATTCAAAGGATCAAAGCTTAATCATTCCCACCTATAAAAAAAGAGAAGAAAAACTAAAATTTTTAGTTTCTAGACTTTAACCATAAATTTCATTCTCTTACTAGGCCAGCTGTACTATATAGATACTGGAGTTCCAAGATACAATTATTATAACACTTTTTAGTTAACATTTTCCAATCTTTATACTAAGTATTTTGCCCTTACCGAGCAAAAGGGATTGCAATATTTTTCAAAAAGTAACTTACTACTGTACATCCAATTCTTACAATTAACTATTTTCTATCCATAGCACTAAGCACGTATATATGTACTACGTACTGAAAACTTTCTTAAAATATGTTTCTTTTTTAAAATTTTGCTGTAATAAGTTTCTAAATACTAATGGACCCTGTATAAAAAACTTAAACATATTTATAACACAATGCTGTACCTGAAAAAACATATTAATATTACCCATCTGACTATTGCATTTCATTTTGTATTTTTATTATTTCTCATAACTTTTTTTTAAAAGACTGTAATTTATTTCCATCTCTATGAGGTAATGAGCACTGCATTACTAATAATCAACATCACATTGTATGAATATTTTCTGAGATTTAAAGTTATTAATGGCAAACTTGTAAGATAAGATTGATAAATTGTGATAATTGTCTATGTTCAATCATCTGCCCACAAACTTGAATTTACTGGCACACCTTACTTAATCAAAAGTGGCACAGCAACAATATTTTTTATCCTGCTATTAAAATAATTTAGACTTCTACATGGTATCCAACAACTTCAAAATTGATGAAAGTACAGTACCATAAATAAACAAATTTAAAGTATCCCATATTCAATGAAAAAAAACTGAAATGCTAATATAAACTGGACATCAAAACAGTCTTCTTTAAGATTTTCAAAACATTCTTCTTTAAGATTACTCATAACTAACCCAAGTATTTCATAAATTACACAGAAAAGTTTTTTTATGACCTATTACCTATCCTACCTTCAACCAAATAGTTTCCTTTA
>NC_087210.1:71055955-71078455 GCF_015104395.2 Macrobrachium nipponense
ACAAAGTACATGATCAGTACTTTTCTATACATATGTACTGAATTTTTAAAAGTTCATGATCAGCACAATATACTGAACTTTATTGGCGGGGGTTCCATTCCAACGGCTTGATGATAAGCAAAAATCCCCGGTAACTGAAAAAAATTGGCAATTTTTGGCGCCACTAACCGGATTTTGGCACCAATAACTGGTTAATGGCGCCTATAACTGGAAATTGCTAATTTTCAGCAATTTTCAGCCTAGACAAGTGCCATAAAACCCAATCACAATAACCAGGAACTGCCAGTATCCAACAAATTTTAGAAATACAACAGAATAATGTAAGCAACTATAGCATGAGGATAATGCAGCACTGCAAAAAGTATTAAATTGTATTTTCTGGAAAAGTAGTTTTTTCATTTAATATAGTTTCTTCATTGAGTTATTTGTATTATCAAATAGTTTACTGAGATCACCGAATCACATTTTGAGACTAACAGGGCTTGCTTCAAGGACATGTTCATTAAAAGTTGAGGAAGTTGATGGGCAAAGTGGGAAGATACCAAGAGCAAATGAAAAACAATACAGTGATGTAAGGAGATGACAGGTTGTTGTATGCAAGGCACGCTGTAAACAGTATCGCTTTGGTGGGCAAAAATTATGTAAAACTACTAGACTTAGAGTAAGAGAAATGACAGGGAATCAATGATACTTTAAGTTTAAACTAAGTACATTTATTATTAGAGGGCAAGTTAATAATGCATAATTTGCTTATCTCATTAAAAAAAAAATGTTCATTATTTCATTGGAAAAAATAACATTACTTTCCAAGATGAAAACCTACTACGTACTGTCACTGGCTGAGGGACACTTTCAACCAAGATTACTCCCACTAGTGGCAAAAGCTACAGCATAAAACAGGGAGACACAAAGAGGTGCGCAATGATTCTTATCTTCCTGTAGCTGAGGTAACCAAAGTGTTACAAATATTAGTCTCATACACAAATTCTGAAAATTTAACTGATATTATAAGATTCGGCTTCAAGAAGAGTAGTTTCCACTATATGTATATTTTGATTAACATTTAATACCAAGAGTTTTTCTGAAAGCCAATTTAACTGCCCTGCTCAGAGAACCCTATCAATCACCCCCTCAGGGAGACTGAGGAGCTATGACTTCATTTAGGAACAAGTTGACCAAAATACTTTATTTGTAACCTGAATAGTTATACTAACATATTACTTTGCAATATTTAAGTAAATCCCAGTAAGTATCCCACATTATGCAATAAACCTTTACATATGCAGCACAGAATCAGGGATAAAGGCATTGTCAGTAAGTTCCACATACTACTATGTAAAGACAGTAAGTTCCAAGTGGACACCACAAAAGAACAGCAAAATGTAACATTTTCTTGAAGTAAAAATCAGCACCAATTGGATCAGTACATAATGTCTAAATCAGCAATGGTAAACAGATGGGCAGATTTCACATTTAGCTCAAGAAGGAGCGCAACAGGTTGCTTATAAGTCACAGAGTCATGCCTGCAACATGTAGCACATTCCCTGTTAACCATTTTCATCAGATGCTTGATCCACAAAATATGAATTTTTAAAGGATTGTATACCAGTCTCTACACCCATATGCATATAAAAAAAGTTTTTTATATTAAAATGACAGAAAGACATTACAAAAGGAAATTTATAACATTTACGAAAAGTCTAAGCAACCCATTATTTGCAACTCTCTTCCAAATAGGGTTTAATTCAAACAATGAATATCCTTGGGAAAGGGATGTAACACTTGTCAAGGCAGCAATTTCTGGGCATCAGAGAACTTGCTACAGCTTGTTTTGGTGTGTTGATAGGCCTATGATTTTTTATATTAATGTATTTTATGCTATTCTCATTTAGTATAATTATACTATATAGACTTTTTTTTTTTTTTTTTTTTTTTTTTTTACAAATGCAACAACTCATTTTCTGGTGTCAGAGAACTCGCTACAGCTTGTTTTGGTTGGTGGTGTTAGGCTTACGCTTACGATTTTTTAATTTAAATTTCATGCTAGTTTCATTTTTATTTTTACTGTATTTTCTCATTTCTTATTTTTACGACCCAAAAGGTAAATGCAATCGTGTGGGTACATATGTACGCACACAAACTCATTCGCTGGTGTCAGAGAACTTGCTACAGCTTGTTTTGGTTCATGTGCTAATAGGGTTATGATTTCTTGAATTTATATTTTACACTATTCTCATTTATAATTTTACTATATTTTCACATTTTATTTTTACAACTCAAATGACAAACACAATTGTGTGCATAGGGTACGGCTTGTTTTGGTTCGTGTTCTTACAGTAATGGGTTTTTAATTCAAGCTTAAAGTTTCCTAGTTTATATTTTATGCTTTTCTCATTTATATCTTTACTGCATTTTCTAATTTTTTATACAACCAAAAATATAAACAATAGCAGCAGGTTTCTGCGGGGACCCGGGAAATAATTGTGCTAGCCGAAATTAGTGCCAGATTAGTGATGGTTGTCTTGTATTTTACAATCCTCTGAAAATTATAGTTCTTCCAAATAAAGCAATGTAATATTCAAAAGAAACAATGAATTAACAAAAGTAAGATGCAACCAGAACTTTCTCAACTCAAGTTTCATGTTTAGTCTAAGACCACCTAAACCTAAATAAACAAACAACAAATTATTGTTACTAATAAGAGAAATTGACACGCAAATAATTTATGCAACCACAGGAAAACAACTTTTTTTCTCACACTGACTCAGTTTAAAAGCTTAGTTGATGGCAAACTCTCTAAACAATGAAAGTACAAAGACCAAAAGTACTAACTAAAATTAACAAGTAGGCAGTCCCCGGGTTACGATGGGTTCGGGTTACGACATTTCGAGGTTAAGGCGATTCTCAATTATATTCATCAGACATTATTTCCAGGGTTACGACGCCTACATCGCTCATCTGGCAGATGAAATATGACACCAAAATTGCAAAATAATCAATATTTGAAGTTTTTTTGATGAAAAATGCAAGTAAGAATGCAGTTTACATAGTTTTCAATGCACCCAAAGCATTAAAAGTAAGCTTTTCTTAGGTTTTTACGATGTTCCGGCTTACGACGCGTCTCAAGAACGGAACCCCCGTCGTAACCCGGGGACTGCCTCGAAATTACTATACATACTTGCAAAAAAGGAAAAATCAATGTGAACCGCAATTTATTAAATATAAAAATACTTATAATGCCCTTGGTATTAGTCATAAAATCAATTTATTACAAATAAAGTGCCACAATATCAACTTGACCATTACCACTATGTAGTTAAAAGGACAATAAGAACAAAATGGAAAATCCTGAGTGCTGCAGAATAGCAAAGAAAAGTGACAAGTGCAATATTGTCAAGGGAATGATAATACTTAAGGGTAAAGAATCACAAGCATTTTTCAAGCATCACATTTTATAATAAGTGTACTCAGGAGCAAAAAAATTGCAATCTATGAAAATAGAGCTTGAACAAAATGTGACAACCAGCCAGAAATAGCAACATTTAAAGAAAGCAACAACAATGTCATATTTCAAGTGCAAATAATGAAAGGCTAGCAAAAGAGGAAAAAACACATTGTTACAGTGATTGTGAAAGTGTACTATAAATGGAATATGGCAAAGTACAAAGTGAGTTATGCATTACGTACGATGAAATGAAAACATATGTAATGAACCACACATAGAACAAACTACTACAATCTTCAAGAGAGAGAGAGAGAGAGAGAGAGAGAGAGAGAGAGAGAGAGAGAGAGAGAAACTCTTACGACATTCTATGAGAATGTACTACAAAAGAAGTATGTATGATGAAATGCAATTTAGAAAACATGAATATTCACAATAACCAAATTAGCTTTTCACTGCATATAAGCCATCACAGGGCCTCCTGCAGACACACATGCTAAACTTACATAAGTCACCCATTCATACTCTTCTTCATGAATGAACATGTCTGAGATTATGCATGATACACAAATAGGCTGCATACACTAAAATTATACATTTGCAATGCAACAATATTTTCTTGAAAAAAATAATACAACCTCCAAACATGAGAACTAACGCCACATGGTTTAAGGAGCAAGTTACTGAATGCTGTTAGTTCTCGTGTTTGCTGTACTGTACATAATTTACATTTCTTGTATTACCCTTCATTTAGTTCACTTTTCATAAGCACATGTTAGCTACAATAAGGATTTAATCCTCAAATGCTTACATTTCACCACATGGAAATCAAGAACTGCGTGTAAATACTGACTGGTTTCAACTCTATACTGATTATAATTAGACATGTGATTTGTGTGTCCAACTTCAAAACAGGGAAATGAAAAACTTGGTGTTAATCAGAGGATGGAAAATGGCTTAGATGTAAACTTGAAATCAGTCAGGATATACACTCAGTTTTTCCTTTCCCTGTGATGACGTGGGACACAAGTCATCAGTCATTAATATACTGAGAGACCTTAAATTTTTAATCATTAACAACTTTAGGTTTTTTACACAATAAACCCATCATTTTCCTATCAAAGAAGAACCATATATACTTTAACATGAAAATGTGAAAATATTGTATAATTCCTGTAACTATAAATTCACTCAGTGGGAAATTAAGTAAAAAAAATACAGTACTGAAGTGATGCTGGAAGACTATTTAAACCATCATGCACTAAAGCACATCCAGATTTCATAGAAAATCCTTCATAAACCAATATGCATATTCATGTAAATCATCTCTAAAAAAGCTGACAGTAAATTCAATGACTTTAAAAAAAAAAAACTTTTTTTTGAGATAATATTACAAACCCAAAGTTATCATCAGATTACGGAGGAATAACAACTTCACCCTGACGTCCGTAATCAACTGAAGATCATCTTAAAAACTGGTGGGTAGAATTTTTTTAGCTTTTATATATATTTAAATAGCATTTTATGCATTATAGTGCATTATGGCCAATGCGTTTGGCTCTTTCCTCAGACAAAAATGGGGGATTACTCTGCTTTACCCGATTCACAAAAATGTTTGCCATTCTTGTACAGTTACTTTTCAATTATTAGAATTTATAAACTTTGTGTAGCACTCCCCTTCAGTCACACTTGGAAAGTTACGAACTATTCCCTTTGAAACTTCCTTAGTTATCCTTTCCTTTCCCTGGTTGCTACTGAGGCAGCTATTCCTATTCCTTAATGTGTGCTGTGGTATTTCCATGGCTTAAGAAAATAAAACATCCAGGTGAGACAATACTCAAAGCCTTTGGAACAGCCATCAGTGACAGAAGACAGTTGCTACTACTGTTTTTACATAACTGAATAAGTTTCCTTTTAATTTCTTGAGATTTGAGATTCAACTACCTTTTTGTTGCGACAAACCTAGTGTAAACAGTAAACTACACTTGCTTTCTGCAACAATTTTTTTAAGATTATATGCTGTTGCCTTTTAAAATTATACTTTCATTACTCATACTATATACAACCATACAGAACATTGTTTTTACTGTCCTTAAAGTTACAGCCTCTTCATGTCTGCATGGCTCTTATGTCCCTTTGTGCTTTTTATTTTTTGTTGCATCTGTAAATTAATTTTATTCATTATTCCTATTTGCTCAGCATTTGAATGCAAAGCTATTAAACCACATCCATTTTGGATTATAGTTGTGTCTATTTGCATTACATTTTAGCTACATCTATCCAGCTTCAACCTGCATGCTTGAAGTGCCTGTCTTAGCAAAACTCAATAACAAAATGAATCACAGATGGCTATGCTCTCCATTTCTGTCTTCAATATCAAATCCACATGCTAAGAAGTTTTAAGTTTAAATGGTTTACTTAACTCCATGAAGCGTTTGATTATTAATGCTAGGATACAAATTTACAGTAGCCTAAATAAGGATATATTATTATGGCTAAATTATGGGCATATTTTAACATACTAAAATGTCTTTAAACATATCCCATTTATCTCAATTATCAATATGAAACAGTTTAACAAGATCACGTTTAAAAAAACAATTACTAAGTACTGACGATATGTTCTTCCACAGATTGAAGGTCCAAGACTTCAAAAGAAGGGCTCCCTCGTCAGTGCAGAAACCTCCGTATAAATACCATTATTTGTTTGTGATACTTCAAAAGTATCTTGTACACCATATCTTATGGTGATATTTGTAAGTGCAACGCTGCAAATAATCTGTACAATTCCAAGTACAGACTTGTGATGCTTTCCAAACAATGTCTTTTAGTCCGAGGATCAAAGTAATGATGACCCAAAAGGAACAATAAATAAGACGAGACGAATATTTTGGGTAATGCGTAATAATAATGTTGAAGGTTTTCAAGTCTGAATGGAACATACACCTGAATAAATGGGAAATATCTAGGAAGAACTGGAAGAAGAATCGCAATAGATCGGGCAGAGGGAAAAGATATACGCTATTCAAAATATTTTTTTTAAATACCTCAGGTGATTCCTTTAGCTTTCTCTTGCCACTTTATGAAAAAAGATAACTGGTGAGTACAACTTAAGCACTACAAAAAGCTTATATAGTATTCAATAATAAAATGGAGAAAAAATCATAGTATACATAATAAAATTGAGGAAGAAAAGATATGTACCACATACAGACAACTGCTCTTATCTATCGATAAATGAACACAGATTTAAGTATGAGAGATCATTACTCAAATCAAAATCTCTACGTACCTCACAATATAAGGGAATTTCAATGTTAAAAATGAATTAACAATCACTGGTAATTTTCCTTAACAGTTATAAAATGCAGTATTTTGCATATAGTATCCATCTTTTACATAACTCCCTTTCATCCTTCCTCTGTTTCATAAGCGAATTGTGTTATTCTTCACCAATAATAATATAATAATAATAATCATATTAATAATATTATATAGTCTCCAAATTCCGGGATTTGCATTTCAAATTGTTTATTTAGATGATGTTGACATACTGGAGATATTTTATTCATGAATTTACTACAATTGGTTAGTTACCTAAAAAAAAGTTCTTGAAACTATGACAAAGTAAATGACAGAAGCTTTAATGCACTTTGCTACAAGAGCCATCATTTTAGCAAAGCCAGATATCTTTACAAAAATTCACCTTACTCCAAGTTTTTCTTATTAGAACAGAAAGGCACTTAAGTTATAACACCTTCCACTTTATTGGAAAGCTTTCCACTAGGTGCAAAATCTTCCAATGGTGAAAATCTGTGCATTAGGAAAATCTACATTTTACATTCCTGTAATACAAACTTAGTGTATTTGTTATGCTATACTGATCAGCATGATGGGTCTTACAAAGGTGCATTACCATCAAAAGAAGCCTCAAGCTTTCCTCTCTAGTAATGTATACATTACTAGAAGAAGCCAACTATCAGTGTCACACTGTCATCTAATTTTTTCAAGGATGGTACCTCATGAAATTAGACCTAACTAAAACTATGATTCCATTGCTAAAGGTCCACATGAACTAATGACATTGTGACAGTAAATCAAGGGGATCTATCTAATGCAGAATATTTACTACAGAACAAAATTTACTTCTATCTCTAACTACTGACTCTTAATTGTTAATCAATAAAATATTCAGGTATTATTATTATTATTATTATTATTATTATTATTATTATTATTATTATTATTATTATTATTATTATTATTATTATTATTATTATTATTATTATTATTACGTATTATTATTATTATTATATGCAGTGGATGTTTTGCCATGATGGTTTTATACCTCCAAGGCTATTGGCTGCCGAGTTCCAGCCAGCATGCATGTGCATTGGTTTCCTTTTCTAACTTGTTCCTGTCAAAGCAATTGACCGGCAGGCTATTTTATTAGCTGTTTTACCATGAAACTGTTTTACACCTACTGCCAAAAAAGAGTTGCATTCAATAAGATCAAGCTCTCTGCAATACATATTGGTGATTCTAAACTGTCACCCACTAACATTATGCTAACCAAGCCTACATATAGGGTAGCCTATTCAAGATAAATGTCTCCAACAACTGTCAAGTATTGTAATGGAAAAATCACTCATTCATTACTTTAGACTTTGGCATTCACCTTTTTTTAGCAAAAAGAATATGAAAGATTAGTGAAATACAGTACTGATTGTATATCCAAGTAGCACACACAAATCAAAGTAGTACGAGTACCGTAATTTCATTAAGAATCTTCCACATTTGCTATGAATTATGAAAATCAATAAACTAAAAGCCTTTTATATATCAAAAATACATATTGTGTACGTATGTATTTGGTGTATTTGGAGTCAATACAAAACATGAATATTAATTAACTTAAGCAGCACTAACTAGCAAGCCTACTTAATCACAATTCACTGCACCTGCACTATGCTAATATTATACCTGTACTAGTATATCCATTAAACTAAATTAAATTTTCTAAAGAAACAAATTACATACAGTGCAGTAATATACAAACAGCACAATATTGCAAGTGCATGCATGTATGTTTACATGACAAAATGTGTGTCACTGCTTTATGCATGGAATAAATTGCATAGTACATACTAAGAAACCAAGACAGAATCAAGACACAAAATCATATATGTTATATCAAAACCTGTATGACAATGTGTGTATACATATGTTAATTACTAAGTTTTAAGAAAAAAACAAGCACTATGCAATGTAAACTTTTAATTGAAACTTTTATTCTATGTACAACTTCTACAGGTGTATGTGCATTTATCTGTTGGTCTTGTCTTTGGTGTAAACACACACACACATACATACATATACACATTTTCTCTCTCTCCTCTCTCTCTCTCTCTCTCTCTCTCTCTCTCTCCTCTCTTTGCAGAGAAGATGACTAGTCATTCTGCAGTTACTGTTAATAAAGTGACTTGCAGGTGGTATTTTTATTGCACCACATACAAAATCTAGCAAAATGTTTTTCAAGATAGTTTTTCATGGTATGATAGCTTATATTGCTTAGCTGACATTAAGGCAGTATAATCAGTTAAATGGCAAATACATGATAATACCAGCCAATTACATTGGAAGAAATGTAGTCTCCAATAAAAATACAACTGCAAATGCATACTGAAACTGAAGATCAAAAGCCCTCATGGCAAAATATCTGCAGCCTAATAAGTATTATTACATTTATGATTATTAATATGTGTATTACAGTAATAAGCTGTTTAATCACCCTACTTAAAGTTGACAGACAGGATAGTAAAAGAATTATGTAACTAGACAAACATTATTGGAAGTAGAGTTAAACCTTGCATTAACAGTCTCTTATGTGTTTGAGGTGTTTGTTGATGCTGAATATTTAAAATCAGCTTTTTAAGCCACTTTATGGAATGGACTGAAAAAAAGAAATTGCACTTGTATGAAACATGCAAATAACCTTACAATATTGCAGAACACTTATGATCTGTAGCAATTATCTTCAGCAATTTATGGACTGAGTGAGTATTATACAGTAGCAGCACGTGTACGTACTGTACAATGAAGATTCAGATCGTTCACAAACATGCATTGTTTGGTTGCATGCATGACTAACAATCTTCACCCTCACCAAAATTTTAGCAAGTATTAACTGCCAGCTTGTTTGATAATGTAATGCTAAACCTTAACAATTCATGTCCATCTTAACCAGGCGACTACTGTACAGTAATATACATATAGGGAAGTTTCTTGCCCAACACAGAATTGATTCATAGCAAAGCATTTCATGGCTATTGCAATCCAATACTATTGTGGAATACATTACTGCAAGATTATATTTTACCGAACATAGTACCCTTTTTTATTAAATAAACTATAAAATGCAGTTTGGTACAACTACGGAATTGAATTTAATTTAAAATTATACAAAGTTGAAACATGACAAGGATAAGAATTAAAACCTACATTCTGGCTAATTAATTCAATTACCATACACTAACTTCATCATAGTGCAAGGAAAGCGCCAACTATACTTAATCTTTAAAATAAGATTGACATCTCATTTTGAAAATTCAGAAACGCTTAAGAATAAGTACTGCAAATGCTGAAATTATTTAAAACTGAAACTACTGATACTATATAAAGCATTAAATTCTAACTACTTGCTTGCAAAATGTGCTGCACCAGAATACTCACGGCTTAAACTGTTGTAAAGAGATATTATCTACTTGAGGCAACTGTCATTGTGAGTCATATCAAAGCTTGGCAAAACAGCAATGCTTATAAACAGCACTTACTCCTGTAAATACTGTAAATAGAAAACCATAACTAGTGAAACAGAGGCAATCATAATATCCGTCATTATTTGTATCTTAATGCTTCAATATTTCCCCAAAACAAAATGTACCTTCAGATATTGAAAATATTAGTTTATTCTCAGCTTTTGAATTGTAAAAAACAAAAAGTGTTATGAGACATGCAAATTACACTTAAAATTACTATGGCGGAAATGTAACCACTGCACTGATAGCTGTACCTCTTTTCTGTACCTGCAACTACTTTTGTGATCACACATTTTGACCTAGTTTAAATTTTCTATGAGGTGGATGAAAATTCCAGGACATCAGCTACTTATCCCTATACAATCATTTGCTTTGAGACAAAAACATTATTGTAAATTTTGTTAAAAAAAAAAAGCCACCAACTCTGAAGACGTAAATCTTGTAAAACCTTAAAAGATTTTCTCAAAAAATTGAACAGGACCAAGAAATCTTTAACCCAAGCTCAATAGTACATTCAAATAAAGTACGTATAGTATTTCAAGAGTAGCAACCTTAATGATTTTATACAATAGATAACTATAGTAATTTTGTCACTGCACTATTCATTTTACAATAAAATGAGATTTTAGGGATATCAAATACATATTTCACCTTTAAGTCCAATGAAATAAAGAACAATCAGATGTATGTTTCCATATTTAACATTTTATTTCAAAATATTTTTGCATCCACTAAAATTCATTGGTGCTGATCATCAAACTTTCGTAAGAAAAAACCATTGAACAATGGCCTAATTTAAATAACTGCACTGCTTTCCATACACTACTTCATTCTATACAGTGTAACCATATAGCATAAAGGTGGCTGGTCCATTTTTATAGTATACTGTACAGTAATTACTTTAATTACGTACTGTAACTGGAATTACCTAAGTTGTGTTATGACATTCCTGGAGCCTTTGTAATTGGCATTAATACAATTATTGCATCAACTCATGAAAAAAATATAGATATACTATATATAAACTCAAACTTTCCTTCTTGTACAATATTCTAAATAGCATATCCATAAACATAAGTACGTACATAGTGTAGTATCGACAAATTACTGTCTACTTCAAGAGAAGTTACCTAATTAAATTATCTAATCATATTATTTGGTAAAATCTCATACTTTGCTGCTGTTTTTATACTGGTTTGTTATATAATGTATAGCACTGCAGTAACCTGAGCATCAAAAAAGGTTGAGTTCTCCCTTTGCTATCATTTTTTGCCTGTATTGGTGGCTTATAGAATCTCTCGGTGCATCAGCATACAGATCAAGGGAATATATAGGGTTTGTGCTTTGTCAAAGGATAAGAAATTCTCATGTGCTTTGTCAAAGGATGAGAAATCTGCGCTTTCTTTGCTCATATACTTGTGATATCAAAGGAACAATGTGTCTTTAACTTCTGCAATAAAATGGCATTTGTTTCAGTTCAAGTGGCCAACAATGGCAAAGAGATCATTGTAACAATTGAAATCTCTATTAATGATCTTTGAAGGTTGTACAGGGACAAAATTTATGAAAATTTTTAGCTGAACTCTTCACCTAGTCTAATTTATATGCCTTGAAGATGTGAACTACTAGAATACGTGTAGATTGTTATATAACTGCTTTACACTAGATTGTTAAATAGAATGCTTTCATATTATTTAAATGCAATGTATATATATATAATTTGTTTGTATGAATACATATTCTAGGTCAAAATATTCATATTTATGATCTCATTTACATTTAGAACATGCACAAAGGTTCAAAAATATTTTACAATTGAACAATGTAAATGAAGTGAATGTCTAAAACTAATCATAGTTATAGCCAGAGTTCCCAAGAAAATGGGGACCTAAAGCTTCAAATGGATAAATATCTGGAGAGCATAATTTTGGAAAAAAAAATACTCAAGTCAACTATCACACCATCTGACAAGCTAATGCATCTTTCCGTAACAGTTGCATTTACTCAGAATGGCTAAGATATCTGTTGTAAAAATGTATCAGAGAAGTTTTCAGAATGACTATGTATTCCTATGAAAAAATGACCCTATTTTATGTTTTAAAACTTAAAACTTGTGGTAACCCTTCCTCAATAATTCTTGCGAGATGCGAGGTTCGGCTAGTTCATTTCTTTCTCTAAGAGTTACTGTATGTATTGTATATAATCTCCACATTGATGGAAAATCCAAGAGGCTTTGAGAAATAAAGAAGTGTTAATACCAATGTAAACCTTGCATTTACTAGCTTAGCAAACTTTTAACATAGCAAACTTTTAACATAAGATGAAATGGACATTCCATAGCACCTAGACCATGTCATATAATTACTCATGGTAGTTAGTTATGGAATGTAGACAATATGGCTAATAAATGGCCAAAAGAACTATCTATATTGTAAAATAAACTTGTTGTATCAAAATGTATACAAGAATTGCAAAAATGCAAGATGTTTTCGTTTTGTAAATAATATTGCATTTAAACATTCCACGGCGAGGTTCTTCGACTATGTGTTATATATACTGTAATTCTGATATTCTTAGTTACATCATCACCACAAAAAATATTCACACTAAAATCTTACTTCCTTCTACCCTTTATGCTTCAAAATTTTTCAACCATTCCCTTTCATTGCTCAACATGCTCTACATCAATAATCTATTCAAAACCAGTTTCATACCCCAATGATGGAGTACCAAGACAGATTTTACCTTGAATCAAGTTTGACACAAAACTACTACATATCAACCAAGCTACCAGAAATCAAAATGATTTCAAATATAATAGAACTGTCATGTACCAAAGACTAACATAGTAGAAAAATCCTCCAAATTATGAAATGAAATTTAATTCTAATTGCATTTTGGATAATGCATAATTTGAGATTTTCATGTAATTCCATTGTGAAAATCCAAAAGATTTTCTACACAATGTTTTTAGTTTACTCTGATGTTTGTTTTTGGCAATACAATTAACAACATTCAAAACCAGACATCCTCTTTTTACAAGAAAAAGTCAGATTCTATTCTGAGTAGTGAAGTACAACTTTCAAGATTTGAATTGATGCTGTACAATGACACAAAAACAACCAAATGGACTTTTTAATGCTTAAGATAATATCACAATCCCAGCATTCAACGCATTCACACACATAAAAATTATAATTCAACTGTATATTTCAACAAGGCTCATGCACTGACAAACAATAAGTAACTTACTACAACACAATAAATACACAAACAAACAGTTTCTTCATAACTTTCATACTTCATCCTCCTATTATATTTTAATATTAATATGACGTCCAGTAATGTCACACTAGAATATAAAGGATATTGTTAAAAAGTGCTAGTTTCCATTATACTAGACTACACGTTTGTTTATGTACTTTACTGTAAAGAAATGTATTGTCACCAGAGGGACTAAAATGTCTAACGTACCCTTTGGAACACTAAAAAGTATGCAGTTAAATTTACATTACTCAGTCAGCTGAAATTTGCAGCTGACAATACTTGTCCTTAAAGATAAAATGCATTTGTTCTCTGCTAGCACCATCATGTCCAGTTACATGCTATGTTCATTATCTGATGTTTTTTAACTGCACTGCTTTGTGTTTTCATGTTTCTGCTAGTCCTTTACTGTTGTTAGAGAAGTGATATTCACCATCATAGGTGACAGACTATCAAGTACATACTTTTCAACTTTTTTTCAGTGAAGTGATATATTCTGTAAAAAAAAAAATTTCAAACCTTTGACTCTACTTTCAAGAGAGTGAAATGAAAGTAAAGCTCAAAGAATATTTTTCATTCAGTTATAGAAATCAGCACACTGTTAGGCGCTGAATGATGATGATATGTGAACTTAATTTGACGTAAATTTTCTCTTTTGCTACATGTGAAGTTTATATAACCATATTCATTAGAATGAGAAAATAAGTGTTAAAACAACTTTAGACGTGGCAGCTACGTTTAGGATTTTCAAGTCTATATGCCTGTACCAGTGTATATAGAGTTATAGTGATGAAGACAAATATATTACATGTCAACAACGCTAGATATTATACCGTCACATATAGTAATGCTACATTTTATATAGGTAGGAGCAAGAAACAGTACTCTTAGTCTTCTAATTCAGTCACTGACAAAACTGTAAGCTTACTTCCCCCAGCATCAAAACTTAGTTGATATTGTTAGGCAAGTTTTAAGCATTTTAAGATCTAGAAAATGTTTAGACTCTTTTCCAAAGCAGTTTTAGATTTCATTTAAAAATTTATTGTATGAAGCTAACAAATTAACTGATTAGTTTTCTTGTAAGGAATAAGAATTGTGACTTCGCAGATTCCCAGATTCCCAAGTTATACTTCTATTTTATTTATACATGATTAATTCTGAATTAAAATTACACTACAAAGCCACAAATGAAAAACGTACATTCCAGTACACGAACTTCAATTACTAATTATACCAATGCAGTTCAAGTAATGTAACACTTGCTGTGGCATACTTCTGGAGTTATCATCTTGGTTCCAGAGGCCTTGCTTACCTAATTTTTGTTGACTGAATCATCTGTATATGGTCAACTATCTTATCAAAATTATAAAAGAACTGAAACAGAGTCTACATGCTGTAATGTCCAATAGCCTTCATTTTAGGCAACTAAATGAAATATAAATAAGATAAAAACTGAATTACATATAAACATAGAATATTACAATGTTTCTCAGAATGTCTACAAATCATCATGTTGATAATGGCATTATGAGTTGCACATAAGTCACAAAACAATATATTCATGAATGCTCTTTTTGAACTATAATAAAAAAATAATGTACCTCAAGAACCCTTAAAAGCTGACATGCTCATTGTCATAAAAAATAACAGGGAAAAAATACCTTTTGAAAAAGAAATTCATTTCTAGCGCAAACCCACTGCTTTATGATACTGTAACATGGTAAGCAACTCGCATACACATACGAAAAAAGAGGAGACTTCCACCTGGTCAGGTAAGTACTACAAATTACAGGGTCATACATACATGAATTTGACCTTAATGAAATTCCTCTATCCTCCGAGGAGTTAAGCATTTACAGCACATTATAGATCTTCTTTGACTTGTTAAGTTAAGTTAAGTATATCTTAGTTTTACCCCAGACCACATAGTTGATTAACAGCTCTCCTAGGGCTGGCCTGAAGGATTAGATATTTTTACGTGGCTAGTAACCAATTGGTTACTTAGCAACGGGACCTACAGCTTATATGGGATCCAAACCACATTATATCAAGAAATGAATTTCTATCACTAGAAATCAATTTCTCTGGTTCTGCGTTGGCCGAGCCGAGAAGCGAACTTTGGACCACCGGACTGGCAGCCGAGCAAGAAATCCACTCATCCAACGAGGAACTTTCTTTGACTTGTAATTACATACAACACCACTCAAATGTAATTACATACAGTACCTCTAAAGTTAACCGATGTGAGTTATCTTGGTCCTTATAAATGCACCACAAAAAATGGGAGGAAATTCTCCAAACTGGCCATAAAATGCTTAATCTGGACTGTAGCATGATAGCATGTACAATAACAACAAGAAATACTTGGTTATCTATCCATATCTAGAAAATTACTGCAAGTTAGATGTCTGCATAAGTACTAATTATGAACAATTACTGGCTTTGGAAGTCTGCAAACCAAAAAAAAAAAATTAAGTATATGTAACTATAGGAAAAACACTATCTCCAGAAGTACTAAAGGTAACATTATTAGTAAATAGCTTTATCTGAATATACTTAGTGTAGATGAGAAAAGCCAGGGGAACACCAAATCAGACACACAGGAAATGGCAGTTCACTATGAGGAAAGCTCTTCTGGGACTCTGCTGAATGCAGAATTTGGCCTAACTAAAGTATGTACTTTATAATAGGTTTGTGATAAACAAATTAAAACTTTCCATTGTGCCCAAATTCTCATTTCCAAAGAAAACATACATACATACAGACAGTCCCTGGTTATTGGCGGTCTTGGTTATTGCAATTCAGTTTGAAGCGCTCTTCTAGCACAGAGGATTGCTGATTTTCTGCGCCTAAATACACCAATTTCCGGTTATCGGCGCTGATAATAGAGTATTGGCACTGATACATACCTAACAGAGGTGCCATTAACCGGTTATTGATGCCAAAATCCAGTTATTGGTACCAGGAAACACCGAAAATTGCCGATTTTTGGTTATCGACAATTTTCACTTTTCATCAATTTGTTGGAATGGAACCCCGGCCCCCAATCAGCAGGGACTGCCTGTGCATAATTTTATACATACATACATATATGTATATATATATATATATATATATATATATATATATATTATATATATATATATATATATATATATATATATATATATATATATGTATATATAACTGGTCAAATAATGGCTCATCTGTTAGGTATGCATCGGCGCCATTACTCTATTAGCATTGACGCTGATAACCAAATATCAGCGAATGCACCCAAAACTGCTGATTTTCAGAGCTATATATGTGTGTGTATGTATATATACTGCTGATTTTTGGCACTAGATGTGTGTGTGTGTGCATGTGTGTACGTATATGTGTGTGTGTGTATATATAATATATATATATATATATATATATATATATATATATATATATCTATATATATATATATATATATATATATATATATATATATATATATATATATATATCAAAATCCAGTTATTGGTGCTGATAAGTGCCAAAAATCGCCAATTTTCAGTTACTGACAATTTTAGCTTATCATGAAGTCATCGTAACAGAACCCACGCCAATAACCAGGCACGCCTATACTATAAGGAAAATTGGCAAAGGAATGGTGAATACAGCAGTTTTTTTTTTTTTACTGTATAACATACGTGTAATAGAAGTAGCTGTGAAAATTCAAGGGGCATAAATTTAACTGCATTAGTAAGGACGGAGAGTTGTATAAACCTGAATAAAAAGAATCACCCCTGACAAAAGGATTGGCAGGGGAAGAACAGTGTACGGTTTAGACAAAATGATGGTACGTGGATCGAGGGCTGTTTATAAAACTGTTATGCATGATGTTTAACTGTTTCATAAACAACTGATTCAAGCACCATACATTATCCATGAAAAGGTTCATGATTTAACCGATTGACAGAAAACGTTGACGGTGCATGATGTAAAACTAGAGTTTTTGAGAGTAATTAAAACCTTTTATGATGGAATCAAAGTGTGTGTCAGAGTACTAGATGGGAGAGTGACTTATTTGGTGTAAAAGTGGGGCTGTTCAACTTCTCCATAAATTGATTGATGAGAGAAGTTCAAGAATGGCAAATGAAAGTGAAAAAGGTTGAAGCTGCTAAAATGCAGCACCTGAAGAAGCAATTACAATGTTTCCGAGCTAATCATAGGTTATAACAATCATTTTAAATGTATAAATAATAAAAAGAATGAATTTCTTCTTCAAATCTGTATTATGCATGCACGTGCATTGTAACTGTACTAAAATTTTGTTCACGGGGTAAGGGGAAAAGTAATACACCTCAACCTTACTGGTCTTCAGTGAAAGATGAAGAGAGACGCTTTAAATTAAACCTAACAAACTAAAAACAAATAAGCATACTGCAAGAGACCTGTCATAATTCAACATCAAGAGAAACAAACAAGTTTCTCAGAGAAAGAGCATCTTTGATATTATCCATTCATATATAAAAAGAAACATACTTGACATTAGAAATATGAAAACAATGGTCAGGGAAAAGTAAAAATTTTACCTCAACAAAATTACATCTTCTTTAGCAAGCCCAAGATATTATTAGTCTCTCACTGGATATGTCATTACTGTCGTATAATGATGATATATCAAGGTTTTCAAGAAATTTCATTAGTCCATGAAACTCCACCTGAACTTCTGTCTCCTTTTAGGCATGTTCCACAACAGTTGCAATAAAGATGCTTTATACAATACCCAGAAAATATGCCTTGATATATAATATTTAATGCCCTAATTTGTTCAACTGCTGAAGTGCATATAAAAATTTTCAAAACCCAAAATCTATATAATTTTTTTGTATGCAGAGTTCCATTAGAAGTATGTACCCATTTTAAAATAAGACATTTTTACACTTGTAATAACAAATTACTTCTGAAGAACCTAAAAGAGAAAACCTTTCTTTATATTTGATATGTACATATATTTTCATTCTGCTTATGACTCTGATGCCCGTTATTCCAAGTAGAAAACCTGTGACCTGAGTCAATAGGATGTATAAAAATGAGATACAATGACAAAACTAATAAAAAGCATAAAAAGTGATTTTTCTTTAATTTTCCTTTCACAACACTAATGATTTTAAGTTATCAGGACTCTCAACTACCAAGGTGGGACTCAAAAAATTATAGAAAGGAAAAGGAAAAAAAGAGTAGCTAAATTAACACGGTAGGAATAACCAAGAATAAAATGATACAAACATTAAGCTAAAGATGGTTTAAGGGAACGTAATGGCAGAAGGAAAGAAACCAGTAGCTAAACATGACAAATTTTGGAATCAATTTGTATTTTTCAAAGCTAACAAACCTGAGGTCTTAACAATAGGATATTTCCAAGCGCAGCTGGTAAATTGGTTAATACAATCGGAGATTGTAAGCAAGGAATCTGCGAGATCTGGCAACGCCTGCGCATACGAGGTGAGATCTGGTCGAAGACCGCGTCTAACCCCGTGATACCCAGTCTTTTCCTAACCGCCTTGGAGAGTAGATGCTTACTCTTTGCTCTCTTCCCAAGCTGGTTGTGTTTTGGATCAATTATTTCCACAGTAAATGCTGGGTGTAATGGCGAAGTACAGTGACCACTCTACTTACTAAAATTCAAGTTACGAACATTCAAAGATATGAACAGATGGTCACAAGTTAAAAATTTTGCTTTGTGCACCTATTCTGCTAGTAAGGACTTTTGCTAAGAAAAGAACATCAGAAAGATCATCAGAAAGATGAAGAACCTGTTCCTTTAACCCATTCCATGATAATCTAAGGCATTCTTGTAATTATCTACTACCATGAAGTATTTTTCTTACAATTACAAGAATACTCATTCCTGCTTGTAAAATATTCCTACTTACTTCTATCTTCCCATTTCCTATATTTCCACACCTTATAGGGAAAGTTTAGTATATATCTTTGTCAATAGATGGCAGTGTGCATTATTTACTTTGTGAACTTCAAATATCAGACACTGCTCATGAGAAATTCTCTCAAGCTCATGGCTTTCAAAGCATGGAAAATATAATAATTTTGATTATTGCATAAATCAAAATTTTTTCCTCTTCATTTTACCTTTCTAACATCCAAAGTAATTCTTTATAATAGCACAATATGTAAAAATACAGTGAAAAATAGTATGATCTATGAATCCTGAGTTAACAGGGGAAAGTAAACATCAACAAAGGTTATGCCCTACTATATCATAAACCAACTTACGGACAATTCACGATACGAATGGCCGTCCAGAAAGTAACTTGTTCATAAACCAGGTAGGGACTGTATGCACTATACAACAAAATCTGTGTAGTTTGGGTTTATTAATGTAAAGTACTATGGTCAGTCCTCAGTTTACGACGGTTTCAGCTTATGACGTTCTGAGGTTATGATGCTTTTCAATAATATTCATCAGAAATTATTTCCAGGTTTACAAAGCATGTTCCAGGGTTACAATGCTCACAATGGCCATCCGACAGAAGAAATATGACTCCTAATAGGCAAATTAATCAATGCATTTTTCGATGAAAAATGCAATATCTTCAAAACAATATACAATAATCCCTCAATTATCCAAACAATATATATATATATATATATATATATATGTATATATATATATATATATATATATATATATATATATATAATATATATATATATATATATATATGATATATATATCTATGTTTATATATATATATATACATATATATATATATATATATATAATATTTATTACTTTATATATAATATATATTAATATAAATTATTTAATTATATTATTTATAATAATTATAATATATTATTAAATAACAGTGGTCCCCTGTATTCAATGGGGATGTGTACCAGACCACCCCCAGCGAATAGTTAGAACCTGCAAATAGTTGGAACCCTTATAATAAAAATGCTTAAAGCCTCCTATTTTGTTAGTTAAAACTCAAGAAAAACCCACTAAAAATTTTCATACCTGGTTTTTTAAACTGTTTTTTTTACAAAAAGTGCATTTTATGAAGAAATTGATAAAAGACCAGGAATTTGTGGATATTTCTCGTAAAAAATACCGCGAATAGGTGAATTTTCCACGAATAATGGGGGGGAAATGTCCGCGAATCCAGAGAACGTGAATATGGGTGCCCACTGTGTATATATATATATATATATATATATATTATTATATATATATATATATATATATATATATATATATATATCTATATATATATATAGATATATATATATATATATATATATATATATATATATAATATATATATATATATATATATCATGTATGTATATATATATATATATATATATACATATATATATCATATATATATATATATATATATATATATATATATATATATATATATATATATAACCGAAGATTCTCAATCTCGGTTCTTATCAAAAGGTAGCAATGGATTCGTGCATCTAAGAGCACTGGTAATACCCAACATCCATTTCCTCTCACTCCAACACCAACAATGGCCCCCTCCCCCCCACCCCTCCCCCTCCCTCGTCTCTTCTCTCTCTCGCATCGTCTCTCTCTTCTCCACAACACACCTCCCCCCTCCATTATCTAAGGCAATTGAATCAGACTCGAGAACTTTTAAAAATAACATTTATTTAAGAACAAAGTATTAGCTAAATTGACCCAAGTTCTTAACAAAAAGATTAAATGAATGATTGAACTCAGATAACCCCACTCCATATCCCAACTCCAAAATAACCAACATCACTTTAGTCATGAAACTGGAAAAGTCACAGTACAGTACACCATATTAATTAAGTCAGTTCCCCTTTCTCCAGATCAATTCCCCTTGTCTCCAGATCAATTCCCTTTGTCTCCAGAATCGCCTGTTAGAAGACAGGAGAACATCTCGATAAGCATAGGATTATAATAAAAAATCATATGAAATAAAACATCTCTGAAATAAATATTCAAATACAATCCAGCCACATCTTTTGGCCAAAATAAAATATGCTTACCCATTCAACACAATATTCACAACACTTCTCTAAAACCCTTTTCAGAAGCCATCTTGGCTCTGCTGCCTCTCTGTAAGGATCTATCCCATGGTAATGCTACATTCTCATTATGTAGGGAGAAGGCTCGCACGTACGCACGAACTCACACACATTGTCCACACCCAAGAACTGCCTAGAACTAGATTCATAAGTCACCTCAGTGACCCGCCCGTGCATAGCGACAGGACATCGCACTGACCTGCTAAGACAGCAATTTTGATACACCACCTGAGGAAAGATGCATTAGCACTTCCAAGGCTTGTCACTCGGCCCGTCTCTAAAGGAAGTTAAATGATGACTCTCTACATTCTAAGAAATGTCACAGCACATGTTTTATGTAACAGATGCTCAGCCACCTAGAATGCTAGTACCAGCCTAGCCATAGCTCACATAAAACAGCTTATACATATAAAACACATTGGCCGGCTCATAAAACACCACAAACTATTTTCAGCAGCCTACATATGGGCTATAATAACAGTCGAAATATCTCATCTTGAACTTTTTCACACTCCCATGTGTCTGCAACTGTGCAGACACGTGAAACACGCTGTAGAAAGGCAAAACTTCTCACCGTGGAAGACAACTGGCAATTTCCGTAGTCCAAAAGCGCCGTACAACCCCGTAGGATCGTAGAAACTCTCACATGTGGGAACATCAGCAGCATACATCTCTGCAGTAGTTGATAGACATCTTGTTGGGCATATGTCAGTCACGCCATCAGTCAATCAAAGAAGAATTAACCTCAGACATACATCTGTCAAACAGTGACCTCAAAAAATTCCCAAAAATACTAACTGAACGTCTTCCAACCAACCCCATTTAAATCACTATTATAACCCCGTAAAGAAAAATATTAAATTCTCCAACTTAATTCTCCAATAATACAAAAAA
>NC_087210.1:71083455-71089031 GCF_015104395.2 Macrobrachium nipponense
GAGCTTAAGATATAGGTCTAAGAAGTACCAGCCTGCCTACACCTTCCTTCGAAGATATGTCCCTAAAGTTGACAAAAAGACTATATTCCCCCAACTTAGGAACTCCCTACCTCTGGCTGGCGGGTTTTTGGTTTCCCGCGTTTACTAACAATCAGCTGATATTTGGAGGAAATTGCTGCCGTTTTGCCAAATCAAACTAATTTAAATTAATTGCTGGGTAGGACGAAGCGATCTATAAACGTCACAATGTATATATATATATATATATATATATATATAATATATATATATATATATATATATATATACAGTGGACCCCCCACCCCCGTATTCGCGTTCTCCGGATTCGCGGACTCACATATTCGCGGATTTCTCTCGGGAACGTTTCCTGCATTATTCGCGGAAAATTCGCGTCATTCGCGGTATTTTTCTATGAGAAATATCCCCACAAATTCCTGTTTTTTGTTATCAATTTCATCATAAAATGCACTTTTTGTGATAAAACTATTAAAAAAACCAGGTATGAAAATTTTTAGTGGTTTTTCTTAAGTTTTTAACTAACAAAATAGGCTGTTTTTAGCATTTTTATAGGGGTTCTAAACATTGCGGATTCTAACTATTCGCGGGGGGGTCTGGTACGCAATCCCCCGCGAATACGGGACCACTGTATATATATATATATATATATATATATATATATATATATGTAATATATATATATATATATATATTATATAATAATATATATATATATATATATATATATATATATATATATATATATATATATGTATAATAATATATATATATATATATATATATATATATATATATATATATATATATATATATCTATATATATATATGTAATATATATCTATATATATATATATATATATATATATATATATAATATTATATATATATATATATATTTTTATAATATATATAATATATATATATATATATATATATATATTAATATATATATATATTGTAACTTAGTTGTCATTAATTTCTAAATTATTTAAGTTTTTAGATTTTTAATGTTAAGTATGGAAGTGTTGTATGCTTTCTTTATTAGTTTTTTGTCTCCTCACCGGTGGTTTTATCTTGGTGTTTATTATTGGCTAACGACTGTTTTATATTTTCAAGTTGTGTTGGGTTACGTGGCGGCGATCCTTCGTTATCCGAGGGATGGAGGTTTACGCTTGGAGGTTTTTGCCTCAGTGTGGTTTCTGAGCCTCCAACCTGAAGGGCAACGATTATTGCTGTTGGAACTATATTTATTCCTCGCCACATTGCAGAGCTACGTTTTGAAGCTGGATATCCTTACTCTGCAGCAAGGACCTTTTATTCTGCATTTTGTGTACTGCCCTTGGTTCAGTAAAAGCCAAGGGGACCTCTCTGTCCCAAGGTAATAATATTTATACCTATAATTATTTATCGAGGTCACGACCTGTGATCCTCTGCTGACGTCATTAGTGGAGCTTGTGAAAGCCTTCCATCACCATAGTTTCGGATCAGTTTTCCCTGCCACCCAGATTAAGCCTCCAGACGTGGAGTTTATTGTCCTCTAAGAGGAGACCTATAAAGTCGTTTGAGGAACTTGTTAGGGATATTTAGATTGTATTTGTTAGGATATTCTTACTTTTCGCTTGCCTCCTCCTTTCTGGACCCTCTCCCCTTTTAGTATGTATGTGTTGATGACCTTTCTTTAATCGTGTAATTGTTTTCTTTTGCAGGGAGTTTAAGAGTGAGTGTTTCTCATTAATTATTGTATTGTTGAGGTTCAGGTGTTATTTCTATCTGAAGGTTGTATATTAAAATTAAGTATATTTTTGAAGTATTTTTCTTTGTCCCCTTGAATTGACTTTGCACTCTTATTGAAGTTGGATACTATTCCACCTTTGTGGACTTAGTATGGTGTATTTTAGTGAATACTATTTGATAAAAGTTTAGTGTTTGTGTGGTGGTCAAGCCAGCCATCACAAGTGGCGACCGTTTTGACAGGATCTTTCGTTCCTAAGTATTCACCGGTGTATGTGCAGAGTTAATTCTTGGGGTTATTTTTCAGGCAGCATATTTTCACCTCCTCGTGGTTGTCTTGTGTAAATTTAGTATTCTGTGAATAATAGTGTCATTATGGTTGTTAATGTATTAGAACTCCTTAGCGGAGAGGGGTGGCAAGAGAGGCTTGCAGAGTTGAATAGGGAAGACTTGGAAATTGTAGCGCAGCATTTTGAATTGGAATATGAAGTGTCCATAAAAAGGGAAAGGGTGTTATTGCTATTGCAAATTTATGAATATGTTAAAACTGTAAAGGCAGGTGGGGAACAAGAAGTGAAACCTGATAAAGGACTGTTGTCTGTAGAAATTTTGGATAGGCAAATTGCTCTGAGGCAGATGGAGTTTGAAATAGAAAAGTTTAAGGCAGAGGAAAGAGAAAAAGAGAGGCAGCATGAGATTGCCATGAGAGACACAGGTTCCTCACTTCCTTCCCCTCCCCCTTTCCCAAATAGGTCAGTAACGCCTGCTATTAATTTAGCGCAGGCTCTCAAATTTGTGCCTAAATTTGAGGAAAATAATGTAGCAGAGTTTTTTGTATCGTTTGAGAGGATTGCAGCAAGGTTGGAGTGGCCCCAAGAGTAATTGGACCACTCTTATACAAAGTAAATTTGGTTGGAAGAGCTCAGAGAGTGTATGTACTTTGGAGGAGGATCTGTCCATCAAGATTATGAGAGTGTGAAGGCTATTGTCTTGAAGGCCTATGAGTTAGTCCCTGAAAGCCTATAGGCAACGCTTCAGGAAACTTAGAAAAAAGTAAGGAACAAACTTTTGTTGAATTTGCAAGGTCGAAGGAACAATATGCTAGTTGATTGGCTCAAGTCCAAGGAAGTGGTAGATTTTGAAAAATTGAAGGAATTAATGTTGGTGGAGGAGTTTAAGAGGTGTGTCCCGGATAAACTGAAGGTCCACCTCGAAGAGTTAAAACTCGAGACCGTTCAGGAGGTAGCCATCGCTAGTGATGAATATTATTTGTTCTCATAAAGTGAGTTAGGGGGAGAGTAACGACAAATGTGAAGTCTAGTTGGGTAAAGTAGGTAGGAATAATAATTCTAACAATAATAATGCTAGGATGTTTTACTAGAAATAATTATAGAGGAAATAATCAGGTAATGCTAATACTAATATTAATTTTTCTCCTAACAGAGGTAATAGACCTAATATATACAATCCAGAGAAATTGAAGACATTGACGTGCTTCTTTTGCAATAAGAAGGGGCACGTAAAGAGCTTGTGTTATGCGTTTAGAAAATCGCAAAATGCTAATGGTAGGCCATGATGGGTGTGGAAAAGAGAGAGAGAGAACCTATCAACAAGGTCCGCTGACCAATGACTACATGGCTGTTTTGAAAAGTATTTGTCCTTCGGTAGTGTCTCATCCCCAAATTCGTCCGAGAAAAGACGAGTACGTATTTTTGCGTGATACTGGAGCAGCTCAGTCTTTGATCCTTAGGGAGGCATTGCCGTGTAATTTTGTTCCTGAAAGTGAGGAATTCGTGTTATTGTCTGGTTTTTCCTGATACGGTAAAGTCTTATGCTATTGAAAATTTTAATTTAATTTGCCCTTCCTTTGCAGGGAATTTGAAATTGGCCATTGTTGATAAATTTCCTGTTAAAGATGTTGATGTTGTGATAGGGAATGATGTTGCTCTTAAGAATAATATCCTATCCCATATTGATAAATCCTGATTGTGAGGTAGCAGCAGTTACTCGTTCTAGTGCTAGAATTGTTGACGCTGCAGAGTCAACAATTGATCTAGATTTAAGTAGTTTAGAACGTAGTGATAGCGCAGTTGTAGATCTTGGAATTTTGAAGGACAAACTGAATTGGACTACTGAAGAGCTTATCAAAGCTCAGAAAAGGATTTTTGGTATCTCCCTATTGAGTCAGGTGAGGTTTTCTGATATAACTGGTCCAAATTTAAAAGATAATTAATAATATTTTATATAGGTTGAGTAGGCCTATGGAGGCTGATAATATTGATTATTGAAATTTTGTTTTGAAACAGATAATGGTTCCATTTGTTTACAGGAATGAGTTGATATCATTGGCGCATGAAAGTGGTTTGGCCGGACATTTTGGCATTCATAAGACTTCCGGCAAGTTGCTAATGAATTATTATTGGCCGAAGTTGAAGGCGGACGTAAAGAAATTTGTCAATAGCTGTGATGTCTGTCAGAAGGTCGGTAAACCCAACCAGCTTATTCCAAAAGCGCCTCTATGTCCTATTCCAGTGGTTTCCGAACCTTTCAAGGAGGTCATTATTGATGTTGTTGGACCATTACCAAGGACTCGTAGTGGAAATGAATATATTTTGACTATCATGGATAGAATGTCTCGATATCCCGAGGCAATACCACTACGTACTATAAAAAGTGTTAAAATTGTTGATGTACTAATTGACTTTTTCACCAGGTTTGGGATGCCTAAAATAATTCAGTCTGATTGTGGTTCTAATTTTGTTAGCAGGTATTTCAGAGATAAAATGGCAGAGTTAAATATAAAACATGTGACCTCTTCTCCATATCATCCAGAAAGTCAGGGAGCTCTGGAGAGATTTCATCAAACCCTGAAATCTATGGTAAAGAAGTATTGTTTGATCAATGGTTCTGAATGGGATAAGGAATTACTTATTTGTTTGTTCGCTTTTCGTTCTGTCCCAAGTCAGTCTTTAGGTTTTTCGCCTTTCAGCCTTGTGTTTGCCATTGTGTTCGAGGTCCTCTCGATGTTGTTTCGAGAGTCCTGGGAGGGCAGACGTCCCTGAGATCAATTTATTAGATTATGTGTCTAATCTAGGCGATAAGTTAACCAAGGCTTGGAAATTTGCAGGTGAAAATTTATTGTGTAGCCAAAAAAGAATGAAGTACTTTTTTGTTTTTTTGACAGAAGGTCTAAAGTCCGTGACTTTGCGGTAGGCGACAAAGTTGGTTTTGTTTTGTTACCCATTCCAGGAAATCCATTGAAAGCTTCTTTTTCAGGTCCTTGGAAAGATTTTTGAGAAAAAAATTAGTGAAGTTAATTATTTAGTAGAGACTCCCGGAGAGAAGGGAAACCTTTTTCAGCTTTGTCACGTAAATATGTTGAAGGCTTATATGGAACGGGAGAAAGTTCATTCCCGTGGCAACCATAGGGAATGCTGTCGTTTCCGAGAACGATAACCATTTTTCTTTTTCAGAGGGTTGAAAGTATTGATGATAATTGTTTTAATGGAAGTGAATGGCGTTCGGATAATAAGAATTCGTTGACAAATTTTTTTCTGGAATGGTTCTCATTTAGTAATGAAGAACAAAGGTCTTTAAAGAAAGTTTGGTATTTAATTATAAGGAATTATTTTCGGATGGTACCGGGAAGGACTTCTGTCCTTGAGCATGACGTGGACGTAGTAGCGCCACTCCTGTGAAACGATCTCCTTACAGGTTGAATCCCTTCAAAAAATGAGGTTGTAGCGAAGGAAGTTGATTATATGCTAAAACATGACCTAATTGAACCTAGTCAAAGTCCTTGGTCA
>NC_087210.1:71089531-71204531 GCF_015104395.2 Macrobrachium nipponense
AATAGGAAGACTCACTTCTTGGTGGGAGGAATCTGAGTCTTTGTGAACAGACTGGTGTTCGCCCCCCAACCTTGGAATGCCTCCCTGGTCGTAAGAGCGAGGGAGGGATCCAAGCCTCTGTCCGATTGATCGGGGTGTGCACCGCAGGATCAATGGTCAGACCTCTGGACCAAGTACTAAGAGAGGCAAGCGTATCTCTTCGTACCAGCAAACAAGAACAAGTTCCTATTTGCAAGAGGCAACATAAGTTATGGTTTGTCTCTTGTTGGCATCCACTTCCCCCCCCCCTTGTAGGAGGAAGTGGTGGATATTCGCTCCCATCCTAGTGAAAGGGATAGGATGGGGCTCTGTCGAGTAGCTCACCTGCATCTCGTCCTTATCCAGCAAGGTGATGACCGTATCCCTCTACCCACAGGTAGAGGGGGAGAAAAAGATAGGAAGAGAAGCAGTCACTCTCTCATTCACTTATCTATTTTCTTACAGTCACACCAGGACTCGATGCTGTTCAGCCTGCTAGGGTCTGGGTTAGCTACACAACGTGTTGAGCAGCCACCACGGGTCCCAAGGAAAACGATCAAGGACCTGTGGGCAATATCCAAAAGGTAGAAGGAGGTGCCAGTTGGGTCTGGTTGTACCAGACCCCTGCATTCAGTACCTGCGCCACGGAGAATTCTTGTGTAACTCGAGGGAGTGTACAGAATTCTAGGTCATCTTGGTGCTGCCGAAGAGTCGTCAACACTCAGCCTGGGATGTCGAGTTTCTTCAGAAAGCACGGTCGCTGCTTTCACAGGACAAAGCAGCATCTCCTTCGCATCGAAGGCGGTGAAGTCCATTAGGGAGGGGATTGTGAAGGACTCTAACCGATCGTCAGGAACCGAAGGGTTCTGAGTCTTCGCTACGAATCGGTACGACATCGAGCGTCACGAATCCCCATCCCCTGGATGCTTGACTTCGCAGGAAAAGTCATGCAATTACCTCAGAGGAAAAGAAGGGAATGGTCGTATGACCTATCATCTCTCGGCTTCGGTGATGTCCTGTACCCATACTGGTCTATCCGTCTGCAGCGAAGTGTCTCACATTCTCCTATCCCCATGCAGTGAAGTTCTTCTTCTCTAGTAGTGGATAGGACACCGACACTCAATGGTGGGTGTCGATGGTATGGGTACTGTGACAAGCCGTTAGGACGAAGAAAAGACTGTTATGGAACAAACCGAACTAAGTCCACAGCGAAGTTTCGTAACTGACTTGGCGCTCTGACATGCTGCCGACTGGAACTGCGTTCGGTAGGAGGCAAGTTGTCCAAGCACCCCGAGCAAGTTCAAGCGGACCTTCGCCTTAAAAGGGTTATTGCCAAGAGACCTAAACAAAAAAATAATTTGTTCGTCACCAGATGCCAGAAGGCGAGGTGATGATTCTTCTTTTAAGGCATGGTGCCCAACAGGGCGAAAGTCAAATTGCCCTTCTAGATAGAGACCGAGGTCCCACGATGGGCAAGTGATCTCATAGTATAGTTTGATCTCAGCTAAGGAGAAACAACACTTATGCGGTCGTTGAAAGGACGAAGGTGTACATAAAATGCAGAAACTACGTCTTCACAGCTGAACCGACGAGAAGGTATTCTCAAAGATTCTGAACCGTGTTGCTACAAAGGACCTGAGAACGCTAAACGCGCTATTCACTTGCTGTTTCCGTGTAGCGAGGATTCGTAGTTGCAATAAAAAGACGGAGCACTGTTTCAGTAATGAAGACACAGGGAAACAAAAACAAATACTGCCTGCAAGTAACTGACTTATCATGGGCTGAAACATTTGGAACTTAGAGCTGTCGGAGGTCGGAGGGAGTATGGCGATGTCTTCTGACACCATCTGTTAATTCGGGGAGACCAAAATGAATAATTGCACACCTACGAATACGAGATATTTTTGAAGAAACAAACTTCAGACGTCTGACACAAAAATCATTCGCATTATCGTTGGTGCGTTGCAGCAGCGGGAGGGGACTTAGTACAGACTTTGTTACCGGTGCGGTAAAACAGAAAGATGAAAGAGTCCACAAGAGGATATCTCTGGTTGAAAAATTCTCGGCAACTGTCGAAGGCGATGAAATTCGAGAGTCCACAGCAGTAGAATGGTCCTTCAATTATTGCGAGAATCCCCGTTAATCAAGAGGGACCTACGTCCATGATTGTTGGGTAGAGATACGGTTCGGTAGTTCAATCAAACCAGGGGAGAGAGAGAAGCGTAACCGACCGTGCATCTCCGAGGACATAAGCTTGATACTGAGCTTGCTATCATCAGGGCAGTTTCGAATACGCCAGGTTAGGCTCTCGGTTGACCATTCATCATCCTTTCCGAGTTGCCAGTTAATCCCTTCCACGTAGGAATGCGGTTCGGCTAGGGAACCATCGAGCATAAAAGAATAACGATCGAGCAATTATAAGTTTAAACGAAACGGAGTTTCCGGTAAATACAAAAAAGCTGATTCTTTGGTGTTGTCGTGACAATAACCAAGTTAGCTAAAATTCGAAAACTGATAACTGCTGGGAGGTTTGTCCAGGGCAAACCCGAGTTGCCAGTTCAATTAAGATGTGCAATTCGTCTCGGTCAAAACCAAACCGTAGAGTTAAAACTCTTACGGTATGCGCCTACCCCCCGGACAATTCCAATCCCACCGTTAAAAAGAATCATGTCGCGAGGGTAATATACGTAGTATTATTTGTAGGTTCTGCTACCACGACCCTCCATCCTCCTAAAATTTCCTTTTTCCCCTCGAGGAATGAGAATAAGGATTGGAGATCGACCGCCTTCGTTCTCTAGTCAAGAGAGTGAAGGAGAAGTCTTTCCCAAAGGAAAGCTTCAATGGTGAACAGAATACCGAAGACGATAGTTCAAGCCAAACTGGAAGTTCCCGTCCGTTCTTCTCTATTCCAGGTTAATCGCCTACTGTGAGATACTCTTCTTTCAGCAGCAGTCTTCTTCCAAATGCTAGAAATTACAGGAATTCGAGCATAAGCGAGGTTCCCGATTATCGTGTAACAATTATCGGGGATTCTCGCTCAGTTTGGACCGTGGTCTCGCCTAAGTGTTTGGAGATCGTAAAAAACTCTAACACTCTGAGTGCGCTAGAAATTCCGTAGAATTCTAAGCACTGCGAAACCCCCACCGAATTCGTCAAACGATATCGGCTGGTGGTCCTCTCGATTCCCGTAGAAATCGAGAAAGGGCAGGATCCCTCCTCAACGACCGGGGCTTACGTCAGGTAGGACCGAAGGTCCCCCCCAAGGTAGCGCAGCCCCTAACGTGGGATCTTACAGAGAAATCTCTGTAGGATCCCTCCCCTTTCCCTCGTAGCCGTAAGGAGAGAGGGAATGGGGGAGGAATTGGATACTGGCTCGCCTTCCCAGCGGAACTAGCAGTTGGAGAAGAAAAGGAGCAGCCATCGCCGAGTCTGGGAAAACGTATCGTCAGGAGAAAACGTTTTCCCGAGGAAGGAACGTCGTCTGGGTGGGGCTGATCGACACCTGACAGGAGAGAGCCAATACTGTCCTCCGACTCATTCCAGTCCTCGTCGAGGTCGAAACCTCTCAGGAGGACCGAAGGGGTATTCAAATACGGTGTCGAAGACACGTAAAAACGCCTCTGTCGCAGTAGAGGAGGTGGAAGTAGCTTGTTCGCCCGGCCAGAAAAACTGAGAGAGCCTTCTTGTCCGGAGACGAGAGACTACCTGGTTCAACACAGTCGGCAAAGCTCGATCGCGGCAGACCCACCGTCGATTTGGGTTCCCTCTCGGGCCCCAAAACGACTCGAGCCGAGACGTGGCTCTGTTGGTGGGAGCGGCGATCCTTCCCCGAGGTCGTTGTGCTGACGAATCAGCACCATAACCTCGGCAAAGTTCCTCTGGATCTCGGAAGTCACAGCATCTTGCAGAGTAGGACCGTTAAGCCCTTCGAACAAGAGCATATTCCGAGAACCTTCCTCCTAAGAAGGGGGAACAGCGACAGCCCTCTCGGTCTTCTCCATCCACTTGCGCATACGTCCTGGCCGGTCCAAGAACCGTGCCTGGCACGTAGGGCGTCGTGGTGGGATCATGAGGGGCGCACCCCTCACGATCACTCCTCAATACCTCGTCCTCCTCCGTCCCGTAACCCGAGGAGGTTGAAAGTACTGGAGAGGCAGACCTGACGCTCCACCCTCCTCGCTCGCTGGCAGAACCAGCAGGCTTGGAGGGCTGCAGGCGATCGTCAACCCGCGGTGGCGATCGAGCTGCAGGCCTGGTCGAACCAAAAAAGTCTCGCTGTGGAGAACGGCTGGACTGAGCACAGCGGGGCCCCGATCTCGAGTATCAGAAGAGCTGGTGCTGGTTTGCCGTACCCGATCGCTCTCTGTGAGAGCGCTGTCAGGCGACCTGCAGGCTCCACTGTCACGGTGAGACCGTGCTTGTCCTCACGGCACGTCACGTCGCTGGTTCCAGCCGTGGGCTGCACCGCGAACGGGGGGACCTCTTCCCAGCCTCAGCCCATGGCCGGTCGTGGACCGTCAACGTCCCCGGGTAGCCAGCTGGTCGCCGCGAGAGCGAGAGCTGGTCTGGTGAGAGTCTCGTGAGCGGCGGTCACCAGTCTTCCGCTCCGTGCCGTGAACCTGACGCTGAGCGGGCTCAGAGGTCTGGTTCCTGGCTGCACGGTCGCTGGTAGGCGACCGTACACTCGGTACCTCCCGCGAACGAGAGGCCGAGAACCACTGACACCAGGCGAGGAAGTACCGGTGTTAGCCGGTACCCCTCTGGTCCCCGTAGTCTCCTTCCTTGCGGAAGAAGAGACGGGGCCCCGCTCACGAAAGGAGCAGGAGGACCAGCGGAAGGAACCCTCCCGTCCCACCGAGGTGAGACGGGTCCCGAGAAGCTCCCGAGGGAGACTTTTTAGGAGGGAGGGGGCAACCTTCTTCTTCCTCGGCTGTGAAGCCTTAGAAGTCGAAGGGAAGAGGCGGCAGCCGACGATGATGAAGAAGATGAAGACGACGACGACGACACCTTCCTCCTCTTCTTGTCAGCTTCCTCAGGACAGACGTAAGATCTGCCTATCCAGGGCGGAGCCGGGGCTGCTGTAGCCGAAGCCACAGGGCCCGGGACGCACCTGTACAGACAGACCAAAGTCTGGGGTAGTAACCACCACGAACAGGGACGACTTCCCGCAGTATGGGCATATCAGGAACGCAGGCACAGCCAGCACAGCATCGGTAGGGACAGCCAGCGCAGCAACGGCAGGGACAGCCAGCGCAGCAACGGCAGGGACAGCCAGCACAGCAACTGCATGGACAGTCAGTACAGAATCGGCAGGTACGGCAGGCAGCACCGGAAAACACGGAGGTGGAGCAGCAGCCAGCAACATCCTGGTACCGGCGGCAGGTCCAGGGGCGAGCTCTAGGGCAGCGGAAGTGTGGTCGCGCCAGCGCGGCAACCACGAGCGGCGGCGGCACGCCCCCCTCTCGGTACGGCGAACGGCACGTTCACCCAGCGGGACGTTTTGTAGGCAAGACTGTTACCATGTGAGGCGAGTACACCAGGTGAGGAGGGACGTCGTCACCTGGAGTCGATATCGTTGTCGTGGTCACCACTCCATGGGTGACCGCAGCAGGCCCAGACATAGAACCGCCGCCCCTGGACACTAGGCACGCCCTGCAAATCGACGGACGCCCATACCTCACCAAGGTCCACCCTCGTGGCAATAGCACCTGCGGAAATAACAGTAGTAGTGATTAGTGGGGGGGAAGTCCCCTCGCGCAGGGGGGTGAGCCCCACACCGAACGAGCGGAAGACCCCGAATACAATTGTATATCGGGCACCGAGCGCCCTCCCCCGCGCTCGACGGATAACCTCCCCCCCGAAGGGGAAGGGCCATCTGTGGGAGCTGAGCGGGGGGGGGGGGGGGATTCTCGTTCCCCACCCCGCACAGCACCCATGTACCCAACAATAATAATAAGAGCCCGAGAGCAATCGTGCCCTTGGCACCGAATGCAAGGGCATAAGGATCAATTCCCTGATTCTTTTTCATAATATGAAAAAGAATCTTGCATTACGATTCACTTCACAATGAATAAGGGCTCGGAGCGAGCGCATTTGCGCCCTCGGTACCGAGCGCAAGGGTAAAAGGATCCATCCCGATTATGAACGGAAACCTTGATCCATATTGAATTGATGCAATCAAAATATATATGAAAATGAAAAAGATACTGCGCTTGCGATTTCACTTCATACAAAATAAAAAAGGGGAAGGATCAATTCCCGGGAAATAGCGGAAACATTGATCCAAGTAAATAATGCAATCTCAATAAAAATATGAAAATGAAAAAGAATACTGTACTTGCGATTCCACTTCCATACAGAATAAGTTTTCGTGCCGAGCGCATTCGCTCGGCAACGAGCATACAGGTCAAAAAAAAATAAATGAAAAGGGCACTTACGATTTTCATCTACACATTTCCAACCAAAATATAAGCTCGGAGCGAGCGCTCTCCCGCCCTCGGCACCGAGCATACACAATACGAGGATCATTCTTGGGAAAAATGAATTCCCGCACTTACGCCCTTCAGTCCTGGCACTCGGGTAATCGGAGGGCGTGGAGAAACCAAGATCCTTTAATTCACAATTGAATTCAATGGAAATAAATATGAAATGATTGTACTTACAATTCAGTTTCACTAGATAAATAGAAAAAGAAAAACACAACCATGCGAAAGCAACGACGATGAAGCGGGCAGAGAGCGATGATACACGTCCTACCAACGCCAGCAATGGCCAAAAGCAAAAGTGGTTTGTTTACCTCCCAGTCGCGCGCGCGCGCCTGTCGGACAAGCAGTTAACTACCGAACCCCTTGTTCGAAAGCTTACGACCTATCCAGCTGCCGCTAGTACCTTCCTATTGTAAAAGGACCGAAGGTTTGTATGCCGTGTCGGAACAAACATTAAAGTTCCTTCTTCCCAGTGTTAGAGAACTAAACAATTGAAATTGGGCAATAAATCCTTTTTCTTTTATCTTGTTTAATCTGGGATTCTTTTTCCAGATTCCCTGAGTCACGTGCCAAGTCTCTCTGCCCGCAAGTGTTGCATTACCCAAGTTTATGAAACCAGCTTGTATGAATTCTATTTTGAGCCAGCTATTATCCATTTGTGAGAGATTATAAGTCCCACCTTTTGGTTAATTTACTTTTCTCCAGGCCAGTGCGAGCCTTTTGTAAATAAATAGCTGTAAAGTACTTACCTGAGCTTTCAGCCCACCTTTTGGTTAATTTAATACGTAAAAGTTACGACTGCTTGCCAGCATCGAATCTGGGCTTGCTTAAAAAAAGCTTGTAAATCGCGTTATCCCTTGTAAAACGAATGTAGTAAATGTTTTTCAAAGCGCACATCAAAGCACACTTGCAGGGAAAGACACACACTGGCTCACGGTAAGGTATACCATTAATTCATAATATGATTATTTTATAACAAATGTTAGCTTAAGGTACGTTTAAGTATTTTTATTTACGAAGTGTTTAAAAGAGTGTAGTTAGAAATATTATATTGTAACGGCCAGAGCGCCGAGTGAATTCTATTTGTAAATCGCATTGTTCTCGTCTGTCGAGACACTAACACGTGTGTAGAATAGATGCCAGAAAGGACCAGATCAAACTAGGAAGTGCTTTGCCAGGGTTTATTGCTGTGTTGGAAAGCCTAGCTAGTTCGGAGTGTTTTACTAATAGTTACGGCAAAAGAAGTGTACAATTCTTTTGTCTGTGATATGTTAGGGAATTCATTTTAACGTAGGTTTCATTCCAAGTGTTGGTAAACGCTTAGCTCTCAGCTTAATTAAGCTGAGCGTACACGCTCTCCCAGGTAAGCTTCGCGCCTGCGCGGTCTCAACCAACCTTCGTTTCTCACAAAGAGGCAGCCATGTTTTGATCCCTTTAAGCATTATATAAATGATTTAAGCAAAGTAACGCAAGTCTTGAAAGTTTAACGTAAATAATATTAATCTCGGTACTAGTATCTATCGTTCTGCCAGAGAAATTAACGTAATTCGCCTTGAATAAGAAATTAGAATTTAGTGTTGTAAATCGCCTCGCGTTTACAGAGAATCAGCTGTTTAAAGACACGCTGCCCTGCTCGCTCACCGCGTTTCGCGTCGCATCGCTCACTCGCTCGCTGAGCAAAAGTTTCATTTCACTTCGGACTTAACATAACATCTTTTACAAATGTTTGCTAACATTTCATTTTAAAATCCTTACCGTCATTTCACTTGTCACAGGGACCTAGTAACCTTACGTAAAGTTAACGTAAATCTTCAAAGAGTAAATTACAAGAATTGTTAATGTAAAACGCGTCTTTGTAAAATTCATATTGAAACGCAAATCATTTCATAAGCGCAAGCCGCTACCATTAACGAAAAAATCGTTCACCGCGAGCGCGTTATCATTTTCATAGAACGTTATCCAAAGCAATTCTTTCATTACACGTTAACGCAAGTAAATCATTTAACGCAAGTTGCGTCATATTAAACTAACCTTATTAGTTCAATTAAATACAAGGGAGTTCATTCATATATCATTTTCACCCTCTCAGAGAGAGAGAGGAGAGCGAGAGAGATATCATGATCGAATTCTCCTCCTGAGGTAGAGAGAGGATTTTTGATGAATAGGACGAGAGAGAGAGAGAGAGAGAGAGAGAGAGAGAGAGAGAGAGCGTACCAGAACCCATTATTCACGAAGCCAAGAGTACTACGTTCATTACTTATAGCATGCAGAACTAACATTATTTTAGTCTCTTGTGTCTTTCATTTACACTGAGCGTGATACGTACGCGCCTGTGTCCATTGCAGTTTGCAAGCATTTATTTCATTTACCGAGTACTTCAGCGAGGGACTGAGCATTTCTAAAATTACCGTTACCTGTCGTTGCCCGAGTGGTCTTTTAATTTTCTTTTATCACAAAAGACTTGCGTATACCGCAAGCACAATTCACACAGTGTGCCACGCAAATTCATTACTTCCAGACAAGGAAGTTCCTCACCAGCTCTAGGACTCGGCCCCACCAGTGGCACGTCAGGTCTTACCATTTTACAGTGCCACTAATTCTTGACACTGTCCATCGACTGGCTGCTGAAGTACTCCCACCTTTTACTTTCTCTCCTCCACCATTACACTCTGCCATGAGCAGTGCCATTTCACTTCAGTATATTTAAGTATACTGCATGTAGTGTCCGGGACACACCAGCACGATACCAGTGCTCCAAAAGGAACGCCTCCTCATAAGTGCCATTGCACCTGTACAGGCCGTACAGGTAGCCATTCAACCTGCGTGTCCGTCCTTACGAAACGCCCAATTGATTAGTGTGTCCGTGTACAAGGGTCAGTGATCCTTCGGAACACTCAACAAAGGGAACGCCTCCCGAAGTGCCGCAATACCAGCACTACTAGTGCTGTCCAAAAGGAACGCCTCCTCATAAGCGCCACTGCACCTGTACAGGCCGTACAGGTAGCCCTATACCTGCGTGTCTGTCCCACGGAACGCCCATTTCATTAGAGTATCCACCATTTTGGATCACTCCACCAAGGAACGCCTCCATAAGTGCCGTGCACCTGTATTGGACCTACAGGTAGCCCATTCCAGCGTCTCCCAAGTTGGGAACGCCCTTAAGTGTGATGTACACCGCACACTCCATTTTATTGTCTCACCTCATCAGAAAGTGCCATTCCAGAAGTGCCACCAACTTACGGGACACTTCCCAAGTGCCACAGAGCACCCAGTCTTTTCAGACCTTTTTCTTTACCACGTCGCAGAACACATTTCCAAGTGAGTGCCACTTTACCCAGTAGGCACTCCCATTCCATCCATTACCCTTCCTGGCCATTATTTTAAACTTTATCAGAGCCTCTACTGCAGCCTAAGGGAAATGTCTTCCCCTGCTTCCCGTGACTTCTTTGCCATAGAGCTAGAGAAGCTCGGAGCCCTCATAACTCTGGGCAAGGAGGCCGGTTACACTGGACCAGCACTTGACCAGTGGATAAAGGCGCAGCAGGATGCCGCACGCCTACAAGAAAGGGAAGAAAGAGAAAACAATAGAAAAGCCAGAGAAGCAGAAAGGAAGGCAAGTGAAGAAGAGAGAAAGCATGAGCTAGCTCTCAAGGAACTCGAAATCAAGCGGGAGAAGGCCCGTAAGGAGAGTATCTTAGCTCCAGCCACTCTGCCAGCTTCCAAGCCCCAGACCATGAGCTGGACTCCCGGTAAGAGGTGGTTGCGGAGGTTCTGCACTACTTGTTGTGTGCGTGGGCATGCTGTGGATTCCAACCAGTGCCCAAGTCGATCCCTACCTTGGGATGAGAGCTTCCAGGGTGAACTTCTCCAAGGCTACCATGTAGCCCTGCCTGAAGAACAGTCTCCTACGGCCTATCAGTGGGTACAAGTCATGGCCGACACCGAAGCCCAGGTCTCCCTTATTTCAAGAAAGGCATTGCCTAGGGGTGCCAAAATCCGGACGGACGAAGAAATTCAGTTTGAATGGATTGAGGTAACCTCTATTCTGTTCCTTCGGTCCTTCTGAATGTTGAAATGCCCTTTCTGGACCAGGAGACCAGGGAAACCACATTGTGCCGCCTGGGCGTAGTTGACCAATTCCATGATGTTTATCAGGTGATATTGGGCCGAGATCTACTAAAGCTGTATCTCCCCTGGATGCAGCTCCCACTACCAGATGCACCGGATCCCTGCAGCATGCCTCATAATCAGTCAATTTTAGGTTCAGAGGCTAGTGCCTCCGATGTCCCCGACATCCTGTCTATTTGCGAACCTGGCCCTGACCCAGTGTCAGAGCCAGACGTTTCTTCCGCACCATCTCAGCCTCTTACCATTTTACCGCCTACCTCCTCCCTTTTGGAAGAGATAAGCCCACCAGTTGACCCCGGACTTGTTTCCGAGGGTGATTCAACGGAGGTTTCCTTAACCTCCCCACGTCAAATCTCTGCCAGAGAGGACTCTTCACCTGTGCCAGAGCACACTGCCAGCCTTGGTGACTCCACAGATTCGCAACCTGTGGGGCCATCTCGGCCTTACCATCCAGTGCCACGGAAGAGGTTCTGGAACGAGTTCTGCCGTGACTGTGGCCGCAAGGGTCACATGTGTGCCAACTACAGAGGGTGCGCTAACCATAATATTCCTGCCATTGCAATGGCAGTTACAAATCCTTCCTCACTAGGACCCCCAGCTAAGGGCCCTAATACCGTCGCACCCCTCCAAAGCCATTATCCGCCAAGCCACGTCAGAGCCTACGACGACTCTGCCGCTCAAATCTCCCTGATACGGGAAGATCGAATCCCCCGAGGGGCTGATATTGACAGACGTCAACTGATCACCATTGAAGGCATCAACCATATCAAGCTGATCCTTCCGACCGTACAATTGAGGGTCACCAGACCTAGTTTCTCCAAAGTATGTACTCTAGCAGTTGCAAGCTACATTCCAGGAGGTTACGACCTCCTCCTAGGGCAAGACATGAAGTCTCCCTCACATTTCAAGAAGCCTAGGGGTCCTAACCCCACGTCAAATCACTCCAAAGCAAGGAGTCATCGAAATTCTACTTCCTCCAGGAAGTACGTCCACCAACAGTCTCCCCCGTTACCAAGGAGGGAGATTGATCATTCACAGTTCCGTTGCAAAACCTGCAATGTACTAAGGCACTCTACTAATTGGCCTAGGTGCCCTAGCCGACTACCAGCAGCGGACTGTCCATTTTCCACAAGGCTTAGCCTCCCACAAGAGACAGGAGCCTCTGTCTCCCATTTCCAAGGGCACGCTGAGAGGTATTGCACCTCCGGTACCCGTCATAGGTCCAGTCGACCTCAACTCTCTGCCAGTGCCACTTGGCAGCACTGGGCAGTGCCAAGCTCCGTCCAGCCTGAACGTAGAGCCACCACAGAACTTGACCTCTGCGCATGGCCCCAAGCTAGTGCTGTCGCCTAACCTAATCAAGGATCCTCCTACAGGAGATCCTCCCACAGGCATGGAGCTTACCGCAGCCCATGGCCAATCTCCAGCCCATAATTCTTCTTCAGCCTCACCTCTGTCGCCCGAGGATCAACCTCCAGCAAACCTTACCTTCATACCTCCTCTGGAAAACCAGGAACTGCCCGACACGGAGTCAGCCTGGAGTTTTCCCCTTACGACGGCTGTCGCAGCAGCTGAAGTGAGGGCCTCCCCTGCAGTAGGTTCCACCTCTACGACGGTTGCTGCAGATACCGAAGTAGGGTGTTCTCCTGCAATCCCTCAGGCTACCACTGCCTCTGTTCCTGACAGCGTTCCTGGCCTTACCCCAGAGTCGGTGCCTCCGTCTACTCCTAGGACTGGTATAGCCAGGTCCTGGAGGAATAAGAAGAAGAAGAAGAAGGGACGTAACAAATCATTAACACACTAACCAAAGAGCCACATGCTCTCCTTGACACCTGTACCCGAGGTACAGTGTCACATTCATTTGCAGAGTGATCCTGGCACCTACCCAGAGAAGGTAGCCAGCCTGATCTCTGCCAGTAAACTAACCCTCTAACCCCTAGAAATGGTGATACTAACCCTCACTTAAATATAATTACCTCATTACATTTCCATCCTGGTAATGCACTAACCACTCATCATCCTCACGCATCATTACCTCACCTCTTAAATTTTAACAATTCCGTCGCTGAACTGCTGCTGTGCGTACCACACTCTGGAATGATTGCGTCTCCATTTAACTGTATTGAGTAGGTTAGGCTAATGATATATTACCAGGGCATTAGGTTAGTTATTACATAGGCTAGACTACATTACTCCATTAAGTTAGTACACTTAGCATCTCCACCTATAAGTTAGGTAGGCCACTGTAGTTAGCTGTATCGCTGCTCTAAAAACTTCAAGTTAGAGTAGGAGAACTGGGTAGTCGAGACGATCAACTTATTTAAGCCAAGTCCTTCACGCCCGAAAGGGAGTGAATGCCTTCTTAACAGTGGGAGCTGTGACGTTTATAGATCGCTTCGTCTACCCAGCAATTAATTAATTAGTTTGATTTGGCAAACGGCAGCCATTTCCTCCAAATATCAGCTGATTGTTAGTAAACGCGGGAAACCAAAAACCCGCCAGCCAGAGGTAGGGAGTTCCTAAGTTGGGGGAATATAGTCTTTTGTCAACTTTAGGGACGTATCTCGAAGGGAAGGATGTAGGCAGGCTGGTACTTCTTTGACCTATATCTTAAGCTCTTTTTCCTGTGAACCCTCTGCTGGCTGTATGTTCTGTTTCCAGGATTTGCCCTGCTCGTGGGGGGGTTAAGTCGACCCCAACACCCAGGAACAACACCTGCGATCTGCCCTAGTCGTCTCCAGACGTTGACCTCGGACGGATGTCCGACCACCTGCCTTCCATTTAGGCCTATCCATGGTGGTAGTGGCGCGCCAATAGACCCAGTCCTAAGACAAAGCCAGGCCACATTTTTCTACAAAGATCCACTGAACACGACATCCAGGTACGTCTTGTGAAACAGCATATTGCCAGTCCCTTACATCCTATTATCTATTTGATCCTCATTTTCCCAATTCAATTTCCAAACCAAAAAGAACTCATCCCTTTGTTCCCTCTCACTGCCTCATGGCCGCATGTTTCCCTTGTGTGATCGTCCCAGCCAAATGAAGTCATTGCATACCTCAGTGAAACATTAAAGTTCCTTCTCCCCAGTGTTAGAGAACTAAACAATTGAAATTGGGCAATAAATCCTTTTTCTTTTATCTTGTTTAATCTGGGATTCTTTTTCCAGATTCCCTGAGTCACGTGCCAAGTCTCTCTGCCCGCAAGTGTTGCATTACCCAAGTTTATGAAACCAGCTTGTATGAATTCCATTTTGAGCCAGCTATTATCCATTTGTGAGAGATTATAAGTCCAAACGTGTGGACGCTGCATTTACTTTTCTCCAGGCCAGTACGAGCCTTTTGTAAATAAATAGCTGTAAAGTATTTAGCCGAGTTTCTGGCGACCTGTTGCTCTAGAGTAAATATTCACTAATAATCAGTTTTATGGTAAGTTCAAGTAATCTCATCTTGTCCTCCCTCAATTATTTCTGTTTACGTATCGAGCCTCTCTCAAGGCCGGGCTCATACGTAAAAATATATATATACACATATATACAGTGTTCCCCCCGTATTCGCAGGGGATGCGTATCAGACCCCCCCCGTGAATAGTTAGAATCTGCGAATGTTTGGAACCCCTATAAAAGCGCTAAAAACAGCCTATTTTGTTAGTTAAAACTTAAGAAAAACCACTAAAAATTTTCATACTTGGTTTTTTTAATGGTTTTATCACAAAAAGTGCATTTTATGATGAAATTGATCACAAAAACCAGGAATTTGTGGATATTTCTCGTAGAAAAATACCGCGAATGTGCGAATTTTCCACGAATAATGCGGGGAAACGTTCCCGAGAGAAATCCGTGAATGTGTGAGTCCGTGAATCCAGAGAACGCGAATACGGGGGGTCCACTGTATATATATAATATACAGTAAACCCTGTATTTGCAGGGAATGCATATCAGTCCTGCGGGGAATAGTTAGAATCCGCAGATCATTAACACCACCTCTAAAAATGCTTATAACTGCCTATCTTGAAAACTCAAATACCACATCTATACTTGAAGTATCATCCTACATCAAATATACAGTGCACCCAGTGTTCATGGGGGATGGTACCAGACCACCACGGATAGTTACAACCCCAAATACTTAGAACGCACCCTAAAAACACTTATTTATATAAATGTCTATCTTGAAAGTTCAAATGCCAAATGTATACCTTAACATTCTGCTTCAAATATACCTTAAATTGCTATCCTATCAGTGCATTAATTTTTCAGATTATATCAATATAATTTCAGTCATTATAAACATTTTACCATTAAAAACATATACGTATAGCCAATAGCAGAGAGAGAGAGAGAGAGAGAGAGAGAGAGAGAGAGAGAGAGAGAGAGAGAGAGAAAATCACATGAACATAGTCAGCAACAGGCAACATGCTCCCCCTCCTGTCATATTGCTTGACATAATTGACTGCTCTGGACCTCGGCTTAGTACCTTGATCTAAAAAGAAAGATGTGGGCTACAATGGATTTTCGTCCATTCTTAACATTTTTTAATTTCTAAACTAAAATCTTACTAGTTCACTATACATAGTATTTTCTTTAATGAATTGATATTATTGCTATTTACATTAATATCAATATTTGAAGCTTAGTGAATCATTTATTTATCATACAAAAAACACATCTCCGTAAAAGAGAGAGAGAGAGAGAGAATTATTATTTTTATTATTTGATATTTCATCTTATTAAACTTACTAATACAGTATTTATCAATATCAATATTTGAAAATTAGTAAATCATTTTTATATCATAAAATGTATTTGGTCAAGAAAATCACATCAAAATACACTAATTAACTAATTAGTGAATATTTATCGTTGGAAAAATTCGCGAATAGGTGAGTCCTTGAGAGAACACGGGGGTTAACTAACTTCAATCACTGTAATCATCTTTGAAATGATATTAATATAATTTCAAAGCCATCTTAAACATTTTATCATTAAAATATATATATACTTACAGCCAATATTACAGAGAGAGAGAGAGAGAGAGAGAGAGAGAGAGAGAGAGAGAGAGAGAGAGAGAGAATCGTTACATATCAATAGAATGAAATAATTAGCATCTATGGGTAACACTTCTTCCCCTCCAGCCAACATACAAAATTGTTATTTACTTCCCCACCCTTTCTTGAAGTGGATAAAAAGAATGGGAATTCCTAGTTCTTTTATTAATCTTATTATTTGAAAATTAGCCATTAGATGAATCATTTATCTATCATACAAAACAAATAATCTTATGTAAAAGAGAAAAAAATTCCATTGTTATTTAATGTTATTATTTAATCTCATTAAACTTGATATATTAGTTGAAAATTAGTACTGAAAATTATTAATTTAACATAAAATGTAAGTATGTAACCTCTAACCCTTCCACTAAGACTATATTCAGCCAACAAGGCTGACACGGGCGAGAGAGAGAGAGAGAGAGAGAGAGAGAGAGAGAGAGAGAGAGAGAGAGAGAGAGAGAGAGAATTTCTTTCTCAGGAATGTTAATCTATTTCGCTTTACTAGTGACTGACAACAACAAAATTCACATATATGTTTGTTTTTTGTCTTCTAAAGATGCAGTATTACCTTCACATTTTATTAAAGGAATATGTACTGGAAAAACAAGCAGGAGCAGGCACAGCTGACAAAATATGACACTAGGGCCAAAAAATGCCCAAAAAACAATACTAATGCAATTAAGGACAGTATGTATATCAATTAGTGATGACATCTTTTTTCCTTTCATTCACAACAAGAGACTCAACCAGAACACTCCTTACTTCATTATTAGTACCAATGTGCCCGCCTGCAAAAGGAGCCAAGAGAAAGAGAATCCAAGGTTAAGGGCAACATAAATAATCCACTCTCTATTGACCTACACACCTTAGCTTTTCACTCCTGTACTTGACTCACATGAGCAACCTTCCATCATCATTATAATCTATGAGCATAACTTTGCATCTATCTAAGCTGAGTGGCATATGCCACTTTACTGAAAATTCACTTATTTTCTCCAGGTCATCTTGGAAATGTTTGAGTGTTTTTATGTTATCCCACCTGTGTTTTATCAATAAATGTGCTTACTTTGCTAGTCGACTCCATGTCCACATCATTTCTGTAGATAATGAAGAGCAAAGGATCAAGCACCAAACCCTAAGGCACACCACTTGTGACATTTTGCAAACAAGATGTTTCTCCGATTACAATTCTTTTGTTTTCTGCCACTTACCCAGTCTTCTATCTAATCCCCTACTTCATTTATGATACCCAATCTGCTTACTTATGCCATTAAACTCTATTTGTGGAGTACTGTCAAATGCCTTTAGGATATCCAAATATAATACTTGTATCATATCTGTTACTCTACTTAATTGTATGTAACAGCATATATCATAGAAAAAGTCTATAAGGCTGCTTAAGCACGAGTTCATCCAATAAAAAGAACATGCTGGCTGCCTATTAGATAAATTAATTCTAAACCTCATTAGCATTCGTTATGATAGATTCCAGTATTTTCCCAGGAATTGAAGCCACAAAGATATCCCTGCAGTTCCCTGGTTCATCTCTTGAATCATCCCTCTTTAATGCTATTTAGTGCAGTATTTATTAGTTTCCAACCATTGATTGATCTCTTTGCTCCGAGGATGCTTTATAAATAGTACCACAAAATTGAGAGACAATTTACTCTCCCACTTCTTTGATCACTCTCAGGCAGAATCCATTTGGACCTGTGCAAATTTAGCTCAACTTTTTCATTTTTACTTTATTATTTTTACTTTTCATAATACTACGTGCAGCTCATTTCCCAGGATCATACTGGGACGTTAATGATTTCTTGAGTGTGTTCCTTGGTGCAAACAAGAGAAAAGTATTCAGTTAACAAATCTCCAATACCAGAATTGCTATGAATATTGATATCTTCACTTTTTAAAGGCCTTAGCATACACTCTTTATTGTATTTCCTTCTGTTCATGTGGAAATATTTTTTATTACTAACGCTCAAAACATAGTCCTATTTCTGTTTATTAAATTTGTCTTCCTAACACCTGTGTCTACTTTCATGTACTTATTTTAAGTTTCTTCTGATGGTTGTAACTTCCAGCATTCTGACTGTCCCTGCTTACTTTTGTAATATTCATAATTTTACAAATCTGGGACTCAAGTGGGAAAACACAAGGGATAACAATTTGATCTGACTACACTAAATACCCCTTTCAAGCTCAATTTGTAAATAGAAAATGTCGGCTAAGGTCCAAGATTAATTAAATTCTAGGGAAAGGTGTAAGGAAAACTCTAAGGATCAAATTTACAGGGAATATAATTACACTGATTTTCATGCGGCATTTGCTGAATCTCTCATTATATGTTTCTCAGAGGTAAGATGCAAGTTAAAAGTTACACCTAGAATAGGTCAAGTTTCAGACTCATTCAGCACAGTCTCATTGATTTGGAGGGGGATAGGATGGTGTGGAATATCTGTACAAGACCTGCTAATCAACAGTATGTTCGTTTTATTGGAGTTCAGCCTCATTCCCCACCAACTATGTACACTATTCACTAATCCACTCCTTGTCCCAGTTGAGACTACGGATCTTCAGCATACTGAACCACCTTGATTTCCAAGCCAACAACCATATCACTTGTTTACACAAAAATAAGTGGAACAAGAGTACTATCTTGTAGAACTTCAGACACAATAGGCGGTGTGTGGTCTCTGACCAGCTATCACCTCGTAAGTGCAGGAGTTGCCAGATCTCACAGAATCCTTGCTTACAATCTTTGACTGTTCTCAACCGGTTACCAGCTAGCACTTGGAAATATCCTATTGTTAAGACCGAAGGTTTGTTCCGCATACAAACTAAAGGAATTTACATCTAGTACTGACCAGGCCACCTTGGCTAGGGCTGCATCCCTTCTCATCAAAAGAATGTCTGTCTATACATTCACACTCAGATTTGTTGTGTATGAGATAGACTTAGACCCAGATTGGAGCAATCTGATGAAAGCAGTCTCATACACCAAACTCATTTTTGAAGCAGAGTAAGTATTTTGGCCACAGCTGTAGGCCATAAATCCTACCAAGATGCTGTCTGGAAGATAAAAGATGCTGTCATCTCTAAAGCAGCTGCTACTTGACATGTTAGAGGGGGACACTGTTCTAAACTGATTCAAAGTTAAGTCAGGTCTTAATAGCACGACATCTGGATTAATCTGCCAACACTTTAGTGGAACAACAGGTGTTGTAAAGTATCTCCTATGACAAAGAAGAGGGGCTGGAAAAAGCTGGGAGAAACTTGAAAGACCTGATCGACCTTAACAAGCTATCCCAGCCAGCAATTAATGAATTCACATGCCGAAGAACCAAATCCGTATGAATGGAACATGGCAACTCAAAGTAAGTCTTAACACCCTTCTTAGGTCCTAGCGCACTTCAGTACCTGTAGGAGTGATCGTGGAAAGAGTTTCAGTTCTCTTAGAGATTATTGAACTGACAAATCAGATCTATAACCTCTGCATAAGAGAAAAGGAAATCCTGGTTATCCAAAACCTCCACCTCAAGTGGGTGACAGGCTGAAGTGGAGGGCACAGGAAGACCTCACAGACTAGCTCTGGAAAACGAAGAACCTCGCTCACACGACGGACAAGAATCTTCCCACAGCCTGATCATGTCACATCCACAGGCCAGGTAAGATAAACGTTGGCCGTGGTCCCTGCTCCCTGATCCTGAATGTGAACATTGGCTTCTGCTCAAGTCAGACTGTTCCAGAGACAAATCACAACCATGCTTACCCCAGCTCCTTTGGTTGTGATTCACTGAAGGGGAAGCGCAAACATTACTAGGTGAATGTGACCTGGATTGACGGTCGACTACTGATACCATCCCCTGTAGGCCTAGAAACAGCATGGATGTTTGCCACTGCTTGGTCGTTATCAGAAGAATCTGTAACCCGGGATCTCTTGATTGGAGGATTGACATCCTTCTTCTGAACTTCAATAGGCCGAACAGGCAATACAGGAACTACCTCGCATTTCCTGTTAGCGAGAGGCCTTTGTGTATCAGAGGTTGTTGTACAAACGCTACCATCCACATATGTCAGTATGCAATTTGTAGACATCCCTAAATCCTCCACAGCAGTCAAGTCAAGATCCAGAACCATGGACTATGCACTACGTCCATCACCTTCTGAGGACAAACATGGGCAAACCATGTCAATGAGCAGATGATAACTTTGGAGCCACTGGCGACTCCAGAACACGTCTCTTGACTGGGATGTAAATGTCCCAGCTCGAAGAAGAAATAGTCCTTCTTTTCTTGAAACTAAGATCAAACACAAAGTCCTTGATCCTCCAATGCTTGACCAGAGGCCACACAAGGGAAACAGATGATGATGAAGAGGAAGATGAAAACACAGAAGATACACATAGGGGCATCATTTGTGGGGGGGTAACTGCCCCCCAGACTCAAGTTGCTCCCCCCAGCCTCAACTTGGACCCCCCCCCTCATCCGCCCAAGCCCTAATAAGTAACAGCATGTTTTCTTTTTAAATGTGCAATCACGAAAATATTACATTTCTTGCCAATAAACATTTCTTAATCTTTGTCTGTCTACTAGCTACCAGTGATGATGAAATAAACAAACAGTAGTGAGAGTATATAATTTTTGCTTAAATATCTTGCTCACGTGGCTTCAAAAAACACATAAAATAGCTCAAAAAAAAAAAAAAAAAAAAACCAAGCTGATTAGGACTGCTTCACTTGCCAAACTATCTTTGACCCCCCCCCCCCCCACCCCCCCCCCCCAAAAAAAAAAAAAAAAAAACATTCTTGGCTCTAATAGTTGAGCTGTCCTAAGAATACACGATAACTCAACTCACCATAAGCTCACAAAACCCTCACACAATACAGAAACACAGGCAAACAAAGAATTAGTCTTAGAGAGGAGAGAGAGAACAAGACGTCCTCACTCAAAGGAGGTAAGAAGAAAACTGAGACGTCACAAGGCCCAACTTGGGTCAGTGGCTATTCCAACTAACTCGTGACAGAGGATAAATGCCACAAGTTCCTTGCATATTAAATTTTTTATCAGTTTCCAGCTGGCATTGGAAGATTTATCCTAATGTTTAGACCCCAGGTTTGTTCCGTGTATGAACAATTTCAAATTACAATTAAGCAATGCCTTAAGACACTCTCTACAAAGGAACAAACCTGCGTTTCAAATTACATACATAAAGAGAAAAATTCTTTGATAAAATAAAAACATTTTGGAAGACTACAAAATAAAAATAAACAACCTAATAAATTTCCCATAGAAATGTGTGGAAGTTAATCCGGAAATCAAAGATTACCCCATATGAAAATATATATACCTACCTTATGTCATTCAGATGTATATGCACAAACATGACACATCAGTGTAATTCATCTGTGAGCTACTCAAGCCTAACACCATATGGCACCCATACATACTGGATTGAAAGACAAGGACAATACTTGAGATCATCTTTAAAATAAAAAATCATATTTGGGAATAAACAATTTTTTCATACTCTACCTACTCAATAATCATTAATCTAATAAAGGATGGTATGAATTAAAAACAACTCGATAACTTTTGTATGTATATACATATATATATATATTATTTAATGTCACATATACTATAGCTGATAGATGGCCTAAAAAAAAAATATAAATTTGCCAATGGAACTAACTGTCCACCAGCTTTCAACCTCTATGGAACATTGTAATGCATTGATAGAATCTTATAATTTGTAAAACATAACCTTTGGATTCAATTATAAATAATACCAAACTCTTTATTTACTGACAAGCTTACCTTTGTCTCAACGGGTAAATTAAGAGAAATAAATTTATTTTCTTCAAATACAGAAGAGAGTATAACATCTTGAAGGGCAATCACATCAAGAAAATTTGTTTAAGTAGACATCATTTGAGACAAAGATTAATAAAATTAATAATCTCAGCCATATTCTAAGTTGAGTGTTGCTGTTGTGTCAGCTGTTTTAGTTGCTTGAGCACCGTTTCCAGAAGCTTCTTCTTGTCGCTCCTCTTAAGTATTGAAAACATCCCACGTTTTTCACCTTCACGTAATCTAGAACAAAATATAGAAATACCTACAAAAATTCTGCTTATATCAAAAAGGTCTTGATATTAAGGTCACTTAACTTCAATTGGGTAGAGAAGATGTAATACAGTTTAAAGACAATATACAGAACTTACTTTTCAACAATGATTATGGCATTATGGGGGTTAACACGAAGATATTTGGCATTTTCAGAACCATAATCATGGAAGTAAGTGGACCAGTCCTCTGTCATGAACAAGTCAAGTAGCTGCCTCAGATCAGAAAAGCACATTAGTAGAGCACCTTCTTCAAAACCCTCCACTGGTTCAGTTGCTGCAAACTCTGCAAAGCAAGAAGATTTTGCAGACACAGTTCTTATGCAACAAATAAAAATTGACTAACATTCCCAATCTGTACAAGTGTCCAGAAACAGCCAACACGTTCAGAACACATTCTAAGAAACTCAACTTTTCTCTTGGTCCCTAACGCTTTTGTTAGTAAACTATGAGATTTATAATGGTAATATCACTGTCATTAATAATCAAACTGCAGCCAAAAAGTTTGCTGAATATACTCAAAAAGAAGTTTAGAATGGGGCTATTTCTAAAATCAGCTGAAGAAAATTATTTTTTTCTGAAAAATCAGTTGCAGATAAATGACATGCATAAGAAAATAACCTTTTGTACATACTTACCAAGTAATTACATAGATATAAGTTCCACTGAATATGGCAGATTAAATTCAAAATTTCAAACAATTGTGTAGGTGACCAGTTCCAACTACTTGCAGGAGAATAGGAATGATTATAAGTAGAAAGCTCAGTTTATTCATGCCATATGCCCATCAACAGGGAGGAGGGTGGACTCCGATTCTGCAATTACTTGTTAAGTATATACAAAAAGTTATTTTATAATATTAATGTCATTTTTGTACATGTTACTTACCAAGTAATTACACAGTTGATTCCCACATTGACAGGAGGTGGGAGAAATGGACATACTACAGTATACTACAAAATATTAAGATATTTAATAAATCTAAGTAGAAAAGTTGCCAGCATTGAATACAATGCTTATTGTTTCCGTATCAGTTAAGAGAGCTACTGGGATACTGTCTGTAGTTGGTACTCATCTTAACCTGCAGTGGTGTGGTAGTATAGCCAAGAGTCACATGCTACATAAGTGGGAGCTTTACAGCAAAGGTTTTATGTCCAAATGCTGGTAAAGCATGATAGGTGTCCACCCTTGCCCTGGGTGCAGCACCAAATTAAAAAACAACCATACAACATCATCACCTACACTGAGATAAAACCACAACCCATCCACTGAAAGTGGCGAGTGCTTCAGGTGCATTACACCCCCTGGCTCTGCAAAACTCAACACCTTATTATAAGAAGAAGAGATAATAAGAAAAAAATCCTGTTTCCTTCCACTATGCCATGCCAGTCACAAGAAATGGTATGAGCACTTTCAACTTCCATAAAATTATTATTAAGGAATGAAGAATGATTACATTCCCAGTAGTTTGAAGGGAGAATGGATGTACGAGGCGTAACGTCCTTAGCTTTACTTGGAAGACAAATGCTCTCCTAATTCTGAGTATGCCTCAAGGTTTAAAGTCCATAAATGCAATATGTTCTGGATAGTGGATGAAATGGATCTTGTCATATCGCTGTATGTTAAGGTTGGTCCTTTGAAACTCCAAATGAACAGACACCTCTCGATTTTCACACAAAACTGGAGAGCACTTTGGACGCTCAGAGAAAATCTAGTGTCCAGCTGTAACTGGTGTCAGAAGCACTGTACGCCAGACGAGCTATGAGCTTGTGACTGGTGGGTGCTCGTGTAACCAGTGCCAAACGAGAAGGGGCTAGGTGAGCTGGGCTTCAAACAAGCTCGAAGCTCGTGGTTCTATAGCTGGTGTCAGACAGTAGCTGGTCAGATTGTAGCTGTCGCCACCAAACTGGGTACCAGAAGACTCAGAAGTTCAAGGCAATGTAAAGCCCTATCACTGGGAGTCAGACTTTTAGCTGGCTCCAGAAGAGTTGGCTGCCAGGAAAGCTAGGAGCTCAATTGTGCCTGAAAGCTAAAGAGGAGCCTGGTCTGATGTCCTTAGCTTTCACATAATAAAAAGGCAAACGTTCTCACTGATCATATGGTAATCTCAATCCAGCGTTATTCTATTCTTCAGACCCAATGATGTCCGTTCATTCCAGAGAGTGAAAGGATGGATCTAGAACTTGAATGTGACCTCTTTATCACTAAAGATCCCATGGTAGATGAGGGAAAAAATCCTTTATCAACACAGGAGAGCACTCCAAAAATGTCTGATGCAAAGTCTACATATAAGAACTGGCATTCTTGGATTTGCGCGTCACTGCGACCAAAGACCAGTCTAAAAAACTAATCACTTCAAACACCTTGAATAGGTTACAAAACAAATGGTCGATCTCAGCCAAGAAAAAACATCACTTTAGTGGTTGAAAAACCAATCTTTTCAATGAGCTAATGAGTGACAAGAAGTCACCCTGGGAGGAGGCAGCTGCTCATGGGGAAGAAGTTTCTTCAGCGGCATAACAGGAGTATCTTCTGAGGGAAAATCTAGCTGGAGTAACACAAAAGCAAGACTTTCCTTCCTCCCTCTGGACTGAGAACCAAGAATCTACCTCACTAAGTGCTTTCTTTGCCGATGTAGACAACTCCACCTTAGGCAACAACCTAGAGGGGTTGGAGGTTGGTTGCTCATCATAGACGTGGGCACTGGGGACTGTAATCACCAGTGAGAAAAAAGTAGGAAAAAATAGTACCAGTAAAGAACCATAAACATTTGAAGAGTCCTCCTCTGATTCCTTACTCTCTTCGTCTTCCTACAAAGACACCATAGATAAAGACAAGTCCCTAGTAAGCTTAACTGCAGGAGAGGTTTTCTTAAGACCCCAGAAATGTCGTCTAAGCACTGCTAGATAGGCGCCAAAGATGGATCCCAAGTCGAAGTCGGTCGTCATAAAGCCGGAGAATTTGAATACAAAAGGCGCTAATGAACACACTACTTCTTCCATAAAGTAGGAAGCTCCTGGGTGCTCTGGCACCAGAGCACGTTCAGTGGATGTATCACGTTTTTTCACTGTTGGGTGCTTGAGTGCCGATGGGTGCTTAGGCGCCAATGTGCGCTCAAAACTGTCGCTCCAGGCAACATACTAGAGTGGAAGCACCTATGAGTGGAAGAACGTGTCGGCTCAAGCACCAAACGCTTTTCTCCCACGCACTGGTGAGAAATGTTCTGGGCTGTCCCAGTGATTGCATGAAGGCTCATCGCAAGCTGGCAGAGGATCATTGTTCTACTTACAAGGCACCTGAGGAGAGAGAGAAACATCCATTGCTGGCCTTTTCAATGGCACTGACTCATCACCGAATTGCCACTGATCTATTTCCAGGACTGATGCCTCAGCACCTGAAGAAAAACAAGTTACTTCTGAAAAGAAGCCTTTCCAATGGCTGTCTGTAGTGCCCTGGAACTTTGCAAACGGTGCGCCTGAGGGGCCGACTACCTGTGGGCAAATCCCACCAACTATCCTTGGGCCTCCGGTATGGCTTCTCCCAGATTCAGGGGAGTGTACCAGATTCAAAAGAGGGGCAATTACCCGAGGTAATCATCTCCTCCACTACACAACACTCACTTGGAAAGTTTACTTCTCTTAACACTGACACAAGACTGGCAATAGCATGGGAAGGAAGCGAGGGAGCCAGGCATGGAAGCAAGTGGATGAAATTATAGGGCTAGTAGTAGGAGGCAAAAAAATGCTTTTCTTGTATAATCCTCACTTGAAGAGAGTGCTTACAGGTGCTTTTGGCACCTTCCTGCTCTGAGCGCAAGCTGGTGCCATCAAGCATTTGTAGCATGAGATGGCGTCAGGCTGTAGTGAGCGTTCCTGGGTGCTGAAAGAGAGAAGTGTTCACAATCTTTCCATCTATTTAGATGCGTGTCCTCCTTGTACAGTACACATGAGAAAAATATTTCAGAAAAATCTCTAAATTGTATTGCTGGAGTGAGTACCAACCACAATTATACTCCTGAAGCAATTACTGGGACCCATTCTCATTCGACGATAGCAGCGTCTTCCATAAGCACCATTCTCTCCCACTACTTTCTGCCCTTACACTTTAATTCTCTGCAAAGGGAAGTGAGAGAGTTAAAGTACAGTGGTACCTCGAGATACGAAATTAATCCGTTCCGAGACGGCCTTCGTATCAAGAGTTTTTTGCATCTTGGAACACATTTTACATGTAAAATGGCTAATCCGCTCCAAGCCCTCCAAAAACACCCCAGTAAATTATATTTCCAGGCCTAAAACACATGTTCTAGGGTTACGACGGAAGAAATATGACTCCAAAAAGGCAAAATACTGTACATACTTGAGTAATATTCAACTGCATATAATGTTCAACCCCATTTTTACTGCATATATTAGGACTTTGGCATATGTCCCTTAGCAATAAGCCTAGCCTATGTTAGCGGTTGCTACTGTAGCCTAGTCTATGTTTCTGACATCTAAACCTAAGAGCTAAAAGCTTAGAATATGCCAATAAAATGTATAAATAATCAGTATGTACTCATTTCAAATAATTATTAATTAATCATTAACTATAATACACAAACAAACAAAAAATTACAATTTGTCGAAAATTGCATTTTTCCTAACTATACAAACCTGAGGTCCTTTAACAATAGGAAGGTAACTAGCGGCAGCTGGGACGGTCGTAAGCTTCGAACAAGGGGAGAACGGTAGTTAACTGCTTGTCCGATCGTGATCACTTTTGCTTTAGGCCCATGCAAAAAGTTGCAGAGTGAGGGGTGGTATGAGGTGGGACTATATGTAAAGGACCTCAGGTTTGTATAGTTAGGAAAAATGCTATTTTCGACAAATTGTCATTTGTTCCGATACGTAATACAAACCCTCGGTCCTTTAACAATAGGAAGACTCACTTATTGGTGGGAGGAATCTGAGTCTTTTTGGTGAACAGACTGGTGTTCGTCCAACCTTGGAATGCCTCCCTGGTCGTAAGAGCAAGGGAGGGATCCAAACCTCTGTCCGATTGATCGGGGTGTGCACCGCAGGATCAATGGTCAGACCTCTGAGCCAAGTACTAAGAGAGAGGCAAGCGTATCTCGTTGTACCAGCAAGCAAGAACTTGCTCCTTTACAAGAGCCAACATAAAGTTATGGGTTTGTCTCAAGTAGGCATCCACTCCCTCCCCCTTGTTGGAGGGAGTGGAGGATATTTGCTTCTATCCCTAACTAAAGGGATAGATTGGGGCTCGGTCGAGTAGCTTACCTGCATCGAAATTCCTTCCCAGCATGGTGACGACTGTGCCCCTCTGCCCACAGGTAGAGAGAGAGAAAGATGGAGAAGAGAAGCCAGTCGCACTCTCATTCACACATTCATTCCTACAGTCACACCAGGAATCGATGCTGTTCTGCCTGCTCGGGTGCTGGGTAAGCTTACACAACGTGTTGAGCAGCCACCACAGGTCCCAAGGAAAAAGTATCCAAGGACTTGTGGGCAATATCCCGAAGGTAGAAGGACGTGAAGGTAGTCTGGTTGGCCCAGACACCAGCCTTCAGGACCTGCGCCACGGAGAAGTTCTTACGGAACGCCAAAGAGGGTCCAATACCTCTGACTTCGTGGGCTCTCGGTCGGAGCGTACGGATGTCGTCACTACCATCAGCCTCGTACGCTCTCCTGATCACCTCACGCAGCCAGAAAGAAAGTGTGTTCTTGGATACTTCTTTCTTGGTAACCCCAGTGCTAACGAAGAGAGTCGACACTCAGGCCTGAGGTGTCGAGTTTTCTTCAGATAGCGCCGTAGCGCCCTCACAGGACAAAGCAGCATCTCATCCGTATCGTTGTCTGTGAAATCCATTAGGGAGGGGATCGTGAAAGACTCGAACCTGTCGTCAGGGATCGACGGATTCTGAGTCTTAGCTACGAAGTTTGGGACGAAATCAAGCGTCACAGATTGCCATCCCCTGGAATGTTTAACATTGAAGGAAAGACCATGAAGTTCCCCTACTCTCTTCGCCGATGCCAGGGCCAGCAAGAAGAGGGTCTTGAGGGTCAGATCCCTGTCTGATGACTCTCGGAGTGGCTCGAATGGTCTTCGAGTCAAACTCCTAAGGACGAGAGTCCCATCCCACTCAGGGGGCCTGAGTTCCCTGGGTGGGCAAGACCTTTCGAAGCTCCTCATAAGCAAGGAGATCTCGAACGAGTTCGAGATGTCCAGTCCCCTCAGTTTTAGGACAAGAGCCAGGGCGGCTCTATATCCTTTAACTGTGGGTACTGAGAGGAGCTTCTCTCGGCGAAGAAAAACGAGGAAATCCGCTACCTGCTGAAGAGTGGCTCTGAGAGGAGATAGACCCCGTCTACGACACCAACCACAGAAGACGGCCCACTTCCCCTGGTACACAGCTGCAGAGGACTGTCGGACGTGTCCAGCCATCTCTGTTGCTGCGCTACGAGAAAAGCCTCTCGTTCGCAAGAGATGGTGGATAACAGCCAGCCGTGAAGTTGTAGGGACTGGACTGCTCGGTGGTACCGTTCTACGTGTGGCTGGGCCAGAAGGTTGTGCCAGTGGGGCATCTCTCTCGGTTCTTCCGCAAGAAGAGCCAGCAGGTCCGGATACCAAACGGCTTGAGGTCGTTTGGGAGCCACCAGGATCATCCTGAGATTGGGAGTGACCAGCGCTCGGCTGATCACTTTCTGAATCAGACAAAAGGGAGGAAAGGCGTAGACGAAGAGGTTGTCCCAGGGGTGTTGAAGAGCGTCCTCTGCAGCTGCCCATGGGTCCGGCACGGCTGAACAAAAAACCTGATGTTTTTTGTTGTGCCGGGTGGCGAACAGGTCTATGACTGGACGCCCCCACAGGTTGAAGAGCCTTTCCGCCACTTCTGGGTGTAGGGACCACTCGGTCCCTATCACCTGATCCTGACGGCTGAGCTTGTCTGCTACTACATTCCTCTTGCCTGGAATGTAGCGTGCTGACAGCTCTATTGAGTGAGCCGTGGCCCACTCGTGCACCTGCACGGTCAACTGGTGTAGCGGGAGAGACACTAGGCCCCCCTGCTTGTTGACGTATGCCACTACTGTGGTGTTGTTGCACATCAACACCACTGAGTGTCCCACCAAGCGGTCCTGGAATTCTTGGAGAGCGTAGAACGCCGCCTTGAGTTCCAGGACATTGATGTGAAGGTGCTTGTCGTGATGGTCCCACACACCTGCAGCCAGCAACTCCTCCAGGTGTGGGCCCCATCCCTCGGTTGATGCGTCTGAAAACAGCAACATCTCCGGGGGGGGGAGTGCGTAGAGGCACTCCTCTTAAGAGGTTCCTGTCGTCGAGCCACCAGGCTAGGTCCTGCCTCACCTTCTCCGTGAGGGACACGGGGAAGTAAGGTGGATCCTTTACCTGTGACCAACTCTCCCTTATTCTCCACTGGAGAGACCGCAGGTGAAGACGCCCGTGAGGAACTAACTTCTCGAGTGACGACAGGTGGCCGATCACGACTTGCCATTGCTGAGCTGCCTGTTCCTGCCGAGACAGGAACTGGCCGGCTGCCTCCCTGAATCTGCTGATCCTCAAGTCTGCTGGGCGAACTTGAGCTGCTACCGTATCGATCAGCATACCCAGGTACTTCATCTTCTGCTTGGGTTCGAGATCGGACTTCTCGTAGTTTATCACGATCCCCAGATCGCGACAAAACTTTAGAAGTCGATCCCTGTCCTACAGCAACTGCGAGCAGCAGCTCGCCATGACCAGCCAATCATCGAGATACCTCAGAAGACTTATCCCGTGCGAATGGGCCCAAGCAGACACCAGAGTGAACACTCTCGTGAACACCTGTGGGGCGGTTGACAGACCGAAGCAAAGTGCCCTGAATTGGTACACCGTCCCGTCGAAGATGAAGCGGAGGTACTTTCTGGAGGACTGATGGATGGGTATTTGAAAATACGCATCCTTCAGGTCCACCGAAAGCATGAAATCGTTCTCCCTGATGGAGTCGAGCACGGAACGTGCCGTCTCCATCTTGAACCGAGTCTGGCGAACAAATCGGTTCAGGGGAGAGAGATTATCACCGGGCGCCAGCCCCCCGATGCCTATTCATCCACTAAGGAAAAAGGCGGCTGTAAAAAGCCCGGTGACCGATTTAACTAACTACCGACTTCATACAGCTCGTTTGGTCAGCATGGAAGAGCGTCGTCCTTTGAAGATCCTTGTACATAAGTCTGAAGATGGACCGGGTTGGAGGTGAGGGGTGGCCGAGATTCGAAGGATAGTAGATATCCCTCCCGAAGGACATCTACTATCCAGGTCTCGGCACCGTAGCGCTGCCAAGTTGCCCAATGGCTCGCTAGGCACCCCCCCACTTCCGGCAGCAGGTGAGGGGGAACGCCGTCCCTAGCGTTTCCCACCTCGCTTCGACTTCTTCCCAGCACCTCCTCGGGAAAAGGAGGGCTGGGAGGAGGGCTGGTTACAGCCTCCTCTACCAGAAGTTGAAGCAGGAAGAGTCTTTCCTCGGGGCTTCGATGGAGCAGCCGTCTTAGCAGCCGAGGAAGCGCTAGCTAAACTCTTAGGCTTAGCCACAGTTGCACGAGGTTGCCCAGAAACCTTCGTAACTGCCTGGTGAACCAGACGGTCACTGTCATCAGTGCGCCGTCTCTCCACCGCAGCGTCCACCATCTCTCCAGGAAAGAGCGCGGAAGGAGGAAACTTCATAGGTCCATTACGGAGTCCATTTACCGCCTCACGCCCAGCCCCCTTGGCTACTCTTGTAAGGACAGCATCCCTACGACGGAGAACCAAGTTGGCCCACAGGTTTGCCGTCTGATGGGCGAGGTAGGAGATGGCCCTACCTCCAGACTGGCACAGTCTCCTGAAGTCGGGGTCGTCTTCGAGGGCAGCGCCCCCAGAGTCGGCCGCAACCTTGGATACTGTGAGGGACCACAGATCCAACCAAGAGACTGCCTGGAATGCTGCCATAGCGGTAGCTTCCAGGCCTAGTGCCTCCTGCTGCGAGAACCACAAGTTCTCCGAAAGGAGCTGCTGCAGGGACACACCTGGAGTTAGCCTAGCTAGCTCCGGGTTAACCTGTTTGGGCGGTATTGGATCCACTGAAGGCACGTAGAACTTCCGCTGTCGCTGCAGAGGAGGAGGAAGTAGCTTGGAAGACCGTCCTGACTTAAGCGAATCCTCTCGTCCTGAGACGAAATTCTCTACCTGGTCAAGGACTGAGTCTGCAAGCTCTGATTGCGGCAGTCCCACCGTCAATTTGGGTTCCCCCTTCGGGCCCCAAAATGACTTGAGCCGGGACGTGGGCTCGGATGGTGGTAGCGGCGATCCTTCCCCCAGGTCGTTGTGCTGACGAATCAGCGCAATAACCTGGGCAAAGTTCCTCTGGATCTCGGGAGTTACAGCGTCCTGAGGAGGTAGGCCCTCCCAGTCCCTCCAACAAGAGCAGCTCTCGAGACCCTCCTCCTTCAGAAGGAGGAACAGCAACAGACCCCTGACGGTCGCCTCCAGTCACTTGCGCGTACGACCTGGCTGGTCCTAAGACCATACCTGGCACGTGCGGCATCGTGACGGGATTGTGAGCGGCGCACCTCTCACGATCACTCCTAGCTACCTCGCTCTTCCCGGTGTACCCCGAGGAAGTTGAAGGTAGTGGAGAGGCAGACCTGACGCTCCCCCCCCCCGCTCGCTGGCAGGACCAGCGTACGTGGGGGGCTGCAGCCGATCACCAACCCGCGGTGGGGATCGATCTGCAGGCCTGGCCGTGCCGCTCACCTGTGGCGAGCGGCTCGACTGAGCAACGTCGACCACCGGTCCCTGTTGCGTCAGACGAGCTGCTGCTGGCCACCGTCTCCGTCCGGTCCCTGTGGGAGCGGCGGTCAGGTGATCTGCAGAGCTCGCTTTCGCGGTGAGACCGGTGAGCGTCCTCGCGGCACGTCAAACCGCTGGTACCAGCCGAGGCTGGTACCGTCGGTCGAGGGGACCTCTTCCCAGCCTCAACCCGTGGCCGGTCAGAGACCGTCACGTCCACCCGAGGTACCGGCTGGTTGCTATGAGAGCGGCCGCTGGTCTGGCGAGAATCGCCTGTGCGACTTTCGACAGTCTCCTGCTCCGTGCCTCGGTCATGACGCTGAGCGAACTCAGGCGTCTTAACTTTGGCTGCACGGTCACCCGAAGGAGACCGTACACTCGGAACTTCTCGCGGACGAGAAGCCGAGCCGGTACCTGGCTTAGCAGCAGAGCTACCAAGACCAGGCGAGGATGTACCAGTGGTAACCAGCACACCCTTGGTCCCCGTCGTCGTCTTCTTCTCAGAAGAAGAGACGGGCCCCGTTCCCGAGGGAACAGGAGGACCAGCAGAAGACCAGCAGAAGAACCCCCCGTCACACCGGAGTGAGACGGGCCCTTCGAAGGTCCCGAAGGAGCCTTCTTAGGGGGGGGGGGGGAGGCAGCCTTCTTCTTCTTCGGCTTGGAAGCCTTAGAAGTCGAAGGGGGAGAGGCGGCAACAGACGACGAAGAAGACTATGAAGACGACGACGACACCTTCCTCCTCTTCTTCGTCAGCTCTCTCAGGACGGACGTCAGGTCTTCCATCCATGGAAAAGCTGGGCCAATTGCCGAAGCAACACGCCCCGACTGAACCTGTCCGGAAAGACCTGAGTCCAGGGCAGCACTTCCATGACGAGACACGGGGCAGGCATGGCAGGAGCGGCAGGAACATCAACAGCAGGACCAGCAACAGCAGGACCAGCACCAGCAGGACCAGCAACAGCAGGAGCGTCATGCACAGCGCGCCTCACAGGAGCGGCGCGAGCGGCTGGGCCAGCAACATCAGCGGCAGGTACGGCAGCATAATCAGGCGTCACCGGCATCTCAAACTCAGCCAGCTTCATCATAGGGACAGGCGGCAGGTCCAGGGGAGAACTCTTTGGACAGCGAAAGTCGGGGGTCGGCAGCACATAGAAACCAGGTGGAGGTGGCACGCCCCTCCTTGGCACGGCAGCAATCGGCATTTGGATTGATGCTGTCGGGGTCACCGAAGCAATGTGCTGCGTATACACCACATGAGGAGGGGCGGCGTACGCTGGAGTAGACAAGGTAGTTGTCGTAGTTGTCACTACTCCATGAGTAACCACTGCCGACCCCGCCAATCGCTGAATTAAGCCCTGGATACTGGGAGCGCCCTGCAGTCCCAATGACGCCCACACCTGCCTAAGGTCGTCACTCACAGAAGGCACACCTGAGGGAGGAAAAGTCGGGTCAGTTAGAGGGGCACCCTCGCTCTTGGGGGAGGACGAACCCCACCCAGAGCGGACGGAAGACCCCGAATACAGTTGAACATCCGGGTATCAAGCGCCCTCCTCCACACTCGACGGATTGAGTGAGGAGTAGGACTCCGAAACACCCCCCGCAAGGGAAGGCGCAAACCGTGGGGGCTGAGCTGGGGGCAGGAAGGATGACGAGGTATCCGTCACCAAAGGAGTCGCTGGAGAGCTTTCCGACGACTCCTTGGTCGATCTACGCCTCTTCCTACCCTCATACAGCACCCACTGCGCCTTGGACCAATTTTCACAAACATTGCATGGTTCGGCCCGGGAGCATTCTCGCCCCCGGCACCGATAACACAATTCATGTGGATCTGATTTCTGGGAGAAGGAGCGAAATCCACCGCATTTACGCCCCTCCAGCCCGGGACACACTCTACGGGCAACCGATGGGCGCGGCGAAAGCTCTTCCAGATCCATTATTCACTTTCACAATAATAATAATAATGAAAAAATGAAAAGAGTACTTACAATTTCATTCACAACCACTAACAAACCAGTAAGAAGAAATTGTAAAACTTTCAAAGCACACGACGAAATAGCGGGCAGAGCGATGACGAGCACGTCCTGTCACACCACGAAGGCCGAAAGCGAACAAGTGATCTTCACCATCTCAGGGGGCGCAGCGGCGCAGCGCACGATAGGACAAGCACCGTTAACTACCATTCTCCCCTTGTTCGAAGCTTACGACCGTCCCAGCTGCCGCAAGTTACCTTCCTATTGTTAAAGGACCGAGGGTTTGTATTACGTATCGGAACAAACAAACCTTCCAATCGATTGTTTACATTCAGCTATTACCCGTCTTACGAGTATGGAACGAGCGCCAAGCAATCATTTTTCCTAGCACACAGAAAGTCATAAATTGTCATTAGTATCTCTCTTCAACTAATGAAACCACCAAACAGTATAATAACCATTCATTCCTATTCTTTATTCTATCTTTACCTAACGGAGATACCGAGTTACTGACAGCTATAATGAAACATACGTAATACGTATACGTAACTTACAGAAGAAGAATTCTGAAAAATGCATATTTGTTGGCAGTCTGATTTAATTTATATTTTATGATATCTAATTCACATTTTTTTTATTAAATGTATTGCATGTACTCATTTCAAATAATTATTAAGTAACCATTAACTATAATAAACAAACAAAAAAAAAGCTTCCAAAATGACAATTTGTCTAAAATTGCATTTTTCCTAACTATACAAACCTGAGGTCCTTTTACAATAGGAAGGTACTAGCGGCAGCTGGATAGGTCGTAAGCTTTCGAACAAGGGGTTCGGTAGTTAACTGCTTGTCCGACAGGCACGCGCGCGCAGCGACTGGGAGGTAAACAAATCACTTTTGCTTTTGGCCCAAGCAAAAACTGCAGAGTGAGGGGTGGCATGAGGTGGGGCTATGTGTAAAAGGACCTCAGGTTTGTATAGTTAGGTAAAAATGCAATTTTAAGACAAATTGTCATTTGTTCCGACACGGCATACAAACCTTCGGTCCCTTTTACAATAGAAGACTCACTTCTTGGTGGGAGGAATCTGAGTCTTTTGTGAACAGACTGGTGTTCGCCCAACCTTGGAAGCCTCCCTGGTCGTAAGAGCGAGGGAGGATCCAAGCCTCTGTCCGATTGATCGTGTGCACCGCAGGATCAATGGTCAGACCTCTGGACCGAGTACTAAGAGAGAGGCATGCGTATCTCTTCGTACCAGCAATGTAAGAACTTGTTCCTGTACAGGAGCAAATATAAAGTCATGGGTTTGACTCTTGTAGGCATCCACTTCCCCCCCTTGTAGAAGGAAGTGGTGGATATTCTGCTCCTATCCCTAGTGAAAGGGATAGGATGGGGTCTCTGTCATATAGCTCACCTGCATCTCGTCCTCATCCAGCGTAGTGACGACCGTGGCCCTCTGCCCACAGGGGTAGAGGAGGAGGAAAAGATGGGAAGAGAGAGCCAGTCACTCACTCACTCACACATCCATCCACCACCAGTCCACCAGGGTACCTCGATGCTGTTCAGCCTGCGAGGGTCTGGGTTAGCTACACAACTTGTTGAGCAGCCACCACGGGTCCCAAGGAAAAGGTATCCAAGGACCTGTGGGCAATATCCCGAAGGTAGAAGGACGTAAAGGTAGTCTGGTTAGACCAGACCCCTGCCTTCAGGACCTGCGCCACGGAGAAGTTCTTACGAAACGCCAACGAGGAGCCAATACTGACTTCGTGAGTTCTCGGACGGGACGTACGGATGTCGTCACTACCATCAGCCTCATACGCCCTCCTGATGACCTCACGCAGCCAGAATGAAAGATTGTTCTTGGATACTTCTTTCTTGGTGACCCCGGTGCTAACGAAGAGGCGTCGACACTCAGGCCTGAGGTGTCGAGTTCTCTTCAGATAGCGCCGTATAGCGCCCTCACAGGGACAAAGCAGCATCTCATCCGCATCATTATCGGTGAAGTCCAATAGGGAGGGAATCGTGAATGACTCGAACCTGTCGTCAGGGATCGACGGTTTCTGAGTCTTCGCAACGAAGTTCGGGACGAAATCGAGCGTCACAGATCCCCATCCCCTGGAGTGTCGTACATCATAGGAAAGACCATGAAGTTCCCCTACTCTCTCTTGAGGGTCAGATCCCTGTCTGACGACTCTCGGAGTGGCTCGAACGGCGTTCGAGTCAGACTCCTAAGGACGAGAGTCACATCCCACGCAGGGGGCCTGAGTTCCCTGGGTGGCAAGACCTTTTGAAGCTCCTCATAAGCAAGGAGATCTCGAACGAGTTCGAGATGTCCAATCCCCTCAGTTTCAGGACGAGCGCCAAGGCGGCTCTGTATCCCTTGACTGTGGGGACTGAGAGGAGTTCTCTCGGCGAAGAAAAACGAGGAAATCCGCTACCTGCTGAAGAGTGGCTCTGAGAGGAGATAGACCCCGTCTACGACACCAAACCACAGAAGACGGCCCACTTCCCCTGGTACACAGCTGCAGAGGACTGGACGACGTTTCCAGCCATCTCTGTTGCTGCGCTACGAGAAAAGCCTCTCGTTCGCAAGAGATGGTGGATAAACAGCCAGCCGTGAAGACGTAGAGACTGGACTGCTCGGTGGTACCCGCTCGACGTGTGGCTGGCGAGAAGGTTGTGCCAAGGGGGAATCTCTCTCGGTTCTCCTGCGAGAAGAGCCAGCAGTCCGGATACCAAATGGCCTGTGGCCATTTGGGAGCCACCAGGATCATCCTGAGATTCGGGGTGACCAGTGCTCGACTGATCACCTTGCGAATCAGGCTGAACGGGGGAAAGGCATAGGCGAAGAGGTTGTCCCACGGGTGTTGAAGAGCGTCCTCTGCAGCTGCCCATGGGTCCGGCACGGCCGAGAAGAACACCTGGAGCTTCCTGTTGTGCCGGGGTGGCGAACAGATCCACGACTGGTCGCCCCCACAGGTCGAAGAGCCTTTCCGCCACGTCCTGGTGTAGAGACCATTCGGTCCCTATCACCTGATCCCGACGGCTGAGCGTGTCTGCTACTACATTCCTCTTCCCTGGAATGTAGCGTGCCGACAGCTCTATTGAGTGTGCCTCGGCCCACTCGTGCACCTGCCGAGTCAAACTGGTACAACGGGAGAGACACTAGTCCCCCCCTGTTTGTTGACGTAAGCCACCACCGTGGTGTTGTCGCACATCAACACACTGAGTGTCCCATCAAGCGGTCCTTGAAACTCTTTGGAGAGCGAGGAACGCTGCCTTGAGTTCCAGTACATTGATGTGAAGGTGCTGTCTTGTTTGCTCGTCCACACTCCTGAAGTCAGCAACTCCTCCAGGTGTGCGCCCCATCCCCGGTCGATGCGTCTGAGAACAGCTGCATGTCCAGGGGGGGAGTGCGCAGGGGCACTCCTCTTAAGAGGTTCCTGTCGTCCAGCCACCAGGCTAGGTCCTGCCTCACCTCCTTTGTGGTCAGTGACACTGGAAAGCTTGGGGGATCCGTCGCCTGTGACCAACTCTCCTTTAGTCTCCACTGAAGAGACCGCAGGTGAAGACGCCCGTGAGGGACTAACTTCTCGAGTGACGACAGGTGTCCGATCACGACTTGCCATCGCTGAGCTGCCTGTTCCTGCCGAGACAGGAACTGGTTGGCTGCCTCCCTGAATCTGCTGATCCGCGAGTCTGCGGGGAAGACTCGCCCTGCTACTGTGTCGATCAGCATACCCAGGTACTTCATCCTCTGCTTGGGCTCGAGATCGGACTTTTCGAAGTTCACAACGATCCCCCAGATCGCGACAGAACTCGAGCAGTCGATCCCTGTCCTGTAGCAACTGCGAGCGGGAGATCGCCAGGACTAACAATCGTCGAGATACCTCATCAGACGTATCCCGTGCGAATGGGCCCAAGCAGACACCAGAGTGAACACTCGCGTGAACACCTGTGGGGCGGTTGAGAGACCGAAGCAAGTGCCCTGAACTGGTACACCGTCCCGTCGAGATGAAGCGGAGGTACTTTCTGTAGGACTGATGAATGGGTATTTGGAAATACGCATCCTTCAAGTCCACTGAAAGCATGAAATCGTTCTCCCTGATGGAGTCGAGCACTGAGTCGTCCGTCTCCATCGTGAACCGGGTCTGGCGAACAAACCGGTTCAGGGGAGAGAGATCTATCACCGGGCGCCAGCCTCCCGTAGACTTTTCCACCAGGAAGAGTCGACTGTAAAAGCCCGGTGACTGATCCGTGACGATTTCTACAGCTCTCTTGCTCAGCATGGTCTTGATCTCCTGTCTCAGTGCTACGTCCTTCGATGACCCTGGAACGTACGACTGCTGTTGGACCGGGTTGGAGGTGAGGGGTGGCCGAGATTCGAAGGGTAATAGATATCCCTCCCGAAGGACATCATACAATCCAGGTCTCGGCGCCGTAGCGCTGCCAAGTTGCCCAATGGCTGGCCAGGCACCCCCCCACTTCCGGCAGCAGGTGAGGGGGAACGCCGTCCCTAGCGTTTCCCCCCTTTCTTCGACTTCTTCCCAGAGCCTCCACGGGAGGAGGAGGGCTGGGAGGAGGGCTGGTTACGGCTCCCCTTGCCAGAAGTCGAAGAAGACAGAGTCATTCCCCGGGGCTTCGACGCAGCTACCGTCTTAGCCACCGAGGAAGCGCTAGCCGAGCTCTTAGACTTGGCCGCAGTCCGAGGCTGCCCAGAAAGCCTTCGAGACCGCCTGGTGAACCAGCCGGTCACTGTCGTCAGTGCGCCGTCTGTCCACCGCAGCGTCCACCATCTCTCCTGGGAAGAGAGACGTGGAAACTCCGTAAAGGTCCGTTTGCGAAGTCCCAACGCCGCTTCACGCCCAGCCGCCCTGGAAACCCGAGTAAGGACAGCGTCCCTTCGTCGGAGAACCAGGTTGGCCCACAGGTTCACCGTCTGGTGGGCAAGGAAGGAGATGGCTCTTCCCCCAGACTGGCAAAGTCTCCTGAAGGCCGAGTCATCTTCGGGAGAAATTCCCCCGGAGTTGGCTGCGACCTTAGATACTGTGAGGGACCACAGATCTAGCCAGGAGACGGCCTGGAAAGCTGCCATGGCGGTAGATTCCAGGCCGAGTGCCTCTTGCTGCGAGAACCACAGGTTCTCGGACAGGAGCTGCTGCAGAGACACACCCGGAGTTAGCCTGGCTAACTCCGGGTTCACCTGTTTGGGCGGCATCGGGTCTTCAGATGGCACGTAAAAACGCCGCTGTCGCAGCAGAGGAGGTGGAAGCAGCTTGCTCGACCTGCCAGACTTGAGCGAACCGTCTTGTCCGGAGACAAGCGATTCAACCTGGTCCAGCACTGAGTCCGCAAGCTCAGAACGCGGCAAACCCACCGTCGGTCTGGGTTCCCTCTTCGGGCCCCAGAACGACTCGAGCCGGGACGTGGGCTCGGATGGTGGGAGCGGCGATCCTTCCGCGAGGTCGTTGTGCTGACGAATCAGCGCAATAACCTCGGCAAAGTTCCTCTGGATCTCAGGAGTGACTGCGTCCTGCGGAGTCGGACCGTCCAGTCCCTCAAACAGGAGCAGCGACAGACCCCTCTCGGTCTCCTCCAACCACCTGTGCGTACGACCTGGCTGGTCCGAGAACCGAGCCTGGTACGTACGACGACGTGGTGGGATCCTGAAGGGCGCACCCCTCACGATCACTCCTCAATACCTCGCCCCTCCCGGTGTAACCCGAGGAGGTTGAAGGTATGGGAGAGGAAGACCTGACGCTCCCTCCTCGCTCGCTGGCAGAACCAGCGGGCTTGGAAGACTGCAGGCGATCGCCAACCCGCAGGTGGCGATCGAGCTGCAGACCTAGTCGAGCCGTCTCGCTGTGGAGAACGGCTGGACCGAGAACAGCGGCCCCGGTCTCGTGTGTCAGAGGAGCTGGTGCTGGTCGCCGTACCCGATCGCTCTCTGTGAGAGTGACGGTCAGGCGACCGGCGAGCTCCACTGTCACGGTGAGATCGGTGCGTATCCTCACGGTGCGTCAGTTCGCTGGTACCAGCGTGGCTGGTGCCGGCGAACGGGGGGGGACCTCTTCCCAGCCTCAGCCCGTGGCCGGTCATGGACCGTCACGTCCGCCCGGGTAGCCAGCTGCTCGCCGCGCAGAGCGAGAGCTGGTCTGGTGAGAGTCGCGTGAGCGGCTGTCACCAGTCTTCCGCTCCGTGCCGTGAACCTGACGCTGAGCGGACTCAGAGGTCTGGTTCCTGGCTGCACGGTCGCTGGTAGGCGACGTACACTCGGTACCTCTCGCGAACGAGCGGCCGAGACGGACCCTGCTGCTGTGGCCGAACCACTGACAGCAGGTGAGGAAGTGCCGGTGTTAGCCGGCACTCCTCTGGTCCCCGTAGTCTTCTTCCTTGCGGAAGAAGAGACGGGTCCTGCCCCCGAAGGAGCAGGGTGACCAGCGGAAGAACCCCCCGTCTCACAGAGCGAGACGGGCCCTTAGAAGTTCCCGAAGGAGACTTTCTTCGGGGGGGGGGAGGCGACCTTCTTCTTCTTCGGCGGGGGAGCCTTAGAAGAAGAAGGGAAGAGGCGGCAGACGACGACGACGACGAAGAAGACGATGAAGACGACGACGACACCTCCTCCTCTTCTTCTTCTTCTTCGTCAAACCTTCTCAGGACCGACGTCAGATCTGTCATCCAGGACGGAGCCGGGCTGCTGTTGCCGAAGCAACAGGGCCCGGACGCACCTGTCCGAACAGATCAAGCATCGGGAGCAGCGGCGCCAGGAACAGGAACAACATCAGCAGGTGGCAGGCATCACAGGAACGGCAGAAGAGACAGCAGGAGCAGGTACAGGAACGGCAGCAGTGGTCACGGCAGGTTACGGCAGACTGTGTAGGCGGTCCAGATGGGCGGACCAGCGGCACAGACATCCTAGGTACCGGTGGGAGGTCCAGGGGCGAGCTCTTCGGGCACACGAAGTCCGGTCGCGGCAGCACGGCAAACCCAGGTGGCGGCATCACACTCCCCCGAGTTACGGCGACTGGCCCCTGGCACTGATGTAGTGGGTGTCACAGAGACCGCGTGCTGGGTGTACACCAGGTGAGGAGGTGAAGCGTTAGACCGGGTGTTGTAAGGGTCGTGGTGGTGGTCGTGACCGTTGCATGGGTGAGCCGCCACGGCGCCAGCGAGATGGTAGAGCAGCCCTGGACACTCGGCACGCCCTGCAACCCCAACGATGCCCAACACCTGTCCGAGGTCATCCTTCGCGGCAACCGTTCACCTGAGGAGGCAAAAGTCGGTGTGATTAGGGGGATCCTCTTACCCGCGTCGCGCGAAGACGAACGGACTAGAGGACCCAGAGTACAACTGGACGTCAGGGTATCTAGCGCCCTCCTCCACATCGACAAGTCAGGAGAAGAGAAGGACCTAGGACACCATCCCCGAAGGGGAAGGCGCGAGACATGGAAGTTGAGCGGGCGGCAGGAAAGAAGACGAAGTGTCCGTCACCAAAGGAGTCGCGGGAGAGCTTTCGACGACTCCTTTGCAGGCCTTCGCTTCTTCCTGCCCTCATACAAAGTCCACTGCGCCTCCGACCAATCATTACAAACATCACAAGGCTCGGCTCGGGTGTGCATTCGCGCCCCCGACACCGAGCACACAAAATATGAGGGTCTATCTCCGGGAAAGAGCGGAACTTCCCGCATTTACGCCCTTCGGTACCCGGGCATAGTCTCCGTGGGGTAGCGAGGCGAGGAGATTCCATCATTATCAAATTTAGTTGAATTAATATGAAAAGAGAGAATGATTGTACTTACAATGAACTTTTCTTTATACACAACACAATACTCAAGAAAGCAAACGACGAGAAGCGGGCAGAGAGCGTCGAACACACCACGTCCACTCGCTGTGAGGCCGAAAGCAAAGTGATTTGTTTACCTCCCAGTCGCGCTTTGCGCGCGCCTGTCGGACAAGCAGTTAACTACCGAACCCCTTGTTCGAAAGCTTACGACCTATCCAGCTGCCGCTAGTACCTTCCTATTGTAAAAGGACCGAAGAGGTTTGTATGCCGTGTCGGAACAACGTCTGTTTACATCCAGCACTTACGAGTATCGAACGATCGCCAAGCAATCACTTTTACACAGTAAGCCATAAATTTTCATTATCTCTCTTCAACTACTGAAACTACCAAACAGTATAATAACCATTCATTTCTATTCTTTATTCTATCTTTACCTAATGTTTTTTTTTTATTAAATGTATTGCATGAATACTAAGTTTTTCAATTTACTGCAACCTTTTACCAATAGAATACTTAAAGCACAAGGGGTAGATGCTGACCAATAGGAGAGCAGGACCTTATGGGGTGACTAGCATCAGGAACCAATGGGAGAGCGGGAGGATGGTGGCGAGTTTACTCAGTTGGCGGCGCGGGAGTTTTAAAATTGTTCTCGGTGGTCCGGGCGAATCTCGGGACTTTATAGCAACAACCTTTTGTATCTTGAAAACTTTTCGTATGTAGAGCAGTAAAATTTTTCGTATTGGCTTTCGTAACTTGGATTTTTCGTAAGTTGAGCCTTTCATATCTCGAGGTACTACTGTAATAGTATTTACCGACAGTTAACAAGACTAGGTTCGGTAAACAACATGAAAAGCAATCCTTTGGGCTAAAGGAATGATGAAACATTTAATAAACACTTTAAAGCAAGTATTGATCGACGAGTTTGCCAGTAGCCTAGATTCTGATTACGACACTTGAAGTAATATTATTTACCGATGGTTAGCAAGACTAGGTTTGATAAACAAGATATGTAAAACTTTTAGCCAAAAGGAATGATAAACATTTAATAATTAATAATTACCTTGTAAACATCATTGATGTAAAACATTTTGGCTTAAAGGAAAAGTACAAGATACAAGAATTCCTTTTTTAGGACAACTATACTGGCAGCTCACAAGAAGCCTATGAATGATGAACATTCACAAATTACTTTTGAGACAACTGCCTAAAGACGTCTGGTGAACCACCTACACCCTGTTAACAAACACTGAAGTAAAAGCTTTCCCTAACACAATATGCAAAGAATCTTGTCTAGTTTTTAGCCTAAAAGAATGATGCAACATTCAAAAACTACTTTGAGGCAATAAACAGTTTGCAACTGAAAACACCATTCAAGAATTTAAAATAAAGACAAAACTATATGTATACCAAAGGTTACAATTAATGAGATCCAGTCAACAAAAAACATTATGCAAAGTTTAGCCTAAAGGAGTGATGTAACATACAAGAATTACTTTAGGACCGAACTATTTTTGTAGGCTTGTACGAGTAAATAACAGACTAATAGATGAATCAACTCAACAATTACAAAAACAAGAAAAAACTCATCCAAAGATTACACTGAGGGTTACTAAATATGTGTCCAGTGGGAATGCACACCACTGAAATCCAGTTAAATAACCAGAAAATAATGGACAAGCTACTACCATCATCAGTGTTTACCAGACAACGGCAGGAACAAACCGAGCTTTCTGCTTATAGTCGTTCCTATTCTCCCGCTAGTGGGTGGAACTAGTCACCTACACAATATTTTGAAGTGTTACATGTGAAATTTTTAATTCAAGCTCCTGTATTAATTGGAACTTTTAGTTATGTAATTACTTGGCAAGTTACATATACAAAAATAGGACTTATAGCAGTCATGAGAATAATAATAAATACAGTGGACCCATTTGCATCCTCGATTTGCGAACTCACATATTCGCCGGCTTCTCTATGGACCATATCGACCCATTATTCATGGGAAATTTTTGTATTCGCAGTATTTTTCTATAAGGAATTTCCACAAATTACTGTATTTTCATATCAATTTCATGATTAACCCTTAAACGTCGAAGCATTATTTTAAAAATTGTCTCCCGTATGCCGGCAGTGTTCGCAAGTGAGCACCGAAACTAAATTTATTTTTTTCAAAAAATCACAGCACGCTTAGTTTTCAAGATTAAGAGTTCATTTTTGGCTCCTTTTTTTGTCATTGCCTGAAGTTTAGTATGCAACTATCAGAAATGAAAAAAAATATAATTATCATATACAAATATTGGGATATATGACAGCGCGAAAAAAAATGTCATATATACAGTGGTCCCCCCATATTCGCGGGGGATGCGTACCAGATCCCCCTGTGAATAGTTAGAATCCGCGAATGTTTGGAACCCCTATGAAAATGAAAACTAAAAACAGCCTATTTGTTAGTTAAAACTCAAGAAAAACCCACAAAAAAATTTTCATACTTGGTTTTTTAATAGTTTTATCACAAAAATGATAATTTGTCCAAAATTGCATTTTTCCTAACTATACAAACCTGAGGTCCTTTTACAATAGGAAGGTACTAGCGGCAGCTGGATAGGTCGTAAGCTTTCGAACAAGGGGTTCGGTAGTTAACTGCTTGTCCGACAGGCGCGCGCGCGCGACTGGGAGGTAAACAAATCACTTTTGCTTTTGGCCCAAGCAAAAACTGCAGAGTGAGGGGTGGCATGAGGTGGGACTATGTGTAAAAGGACCTCAGGTTTGTATAGTTTAGGAAAAATACAATTTTGGACAAAATTGTCATTTGTTCCGACACGGCATACAAACCTTCGGTCCTTTTACAATAGGAAGACTCACTTCTTGGTGGGAGGAATCCGAGTCTTTTGTGAACAGACTGGTGTTCGCCCAACCTTGGAATGCCTCCCTGGTCGTAAGAGCGAGGGAGGGATCCAAGCCTCTGTCCGATTGATCGGGGTGTGCACCGCAGGATCAATGGTCAGACCTCTGGACCAAGTACTAAGAGAGAGGCAAGCGTATCTCTTCGTACCAGCAAACAAGAACAAGTTCCCTATTTGCAAGAGGCAACATAAAGTTATGGTTTGTCTCGTTGTTGGCATCCACTTCTTCCCCCCCCTTGTAGGAGGAAGTGGTGGATATTCGCTCCCATCCCTAGTTGAAAGGGATAGGATGGGGCTCTGTCGAGTAGCTCCACCGGCATCTCGTCCTTATCCAGCAAGGTGATGACCGTATCCCTCTACCCACAGGTAGAGGGGGAGAAAAAGATAGGAAGAGAAGCCAGTCACTCTCTCATTCACTTATCTATTCTTACAGTCACACCAGGACTCGATGCTGTTCAGCCTGCTAGGGTCTGGGTTAGCTACACAACGTGTTGAGCAGCCACCACGGGTCCCAAGGAAAACGATCCAAGGACCTGTGGGCAATATCCAAAAGGTAGAAGGAGGTGCCAGTGGTCTGGTTGTACCAGACCCCTGCCTTCAGTACCTGCGCCACGGAGAAGTTCTTGTGTAACTCGAGGGAGTGTACTTCTAGGTCATCTTGGTGCTGACGAAGAGTCTTCAACACTCAGCCTTGGATGTCGAGTTTCTTCAGAAAGCGCGGTCGCGCTTTCACAGGACAAAGCAGCATCTCCTTAGCATCGAAGGCGGTGAAGTCCATTAGGGAGGGGATTGTGAAGGACTCTAAACCGATCGTCAGGAACCGAAGGGTTTCAGAGTCTTCGCTACGAATTCGGTACGAAATCGAGCGTCACGAATCCCCATCCCCTGGATGCTTGACTTCGCAGGAAAAGTCATGCAAATTACCTCAGAGGAAAAGAAGGGAATGGTCGTATGACCTATCCCTCTTCTCGACTTCGGTGATGTCCTGTACCCATACTGTCTATCCGTCTGCAGCGAAGTTGTTCTTCTCGGTAGTGGATAGGACACCGACACTCAATGGTGGGTGTCGATGGTATGGGTACTGTGACAAGCCGTTAGGACGAAGAAAAGACTGTTATGGAAACAACCGAAACTAAGTCCACAGCGAAGTTCGTAACAGACTTGGGCGCTCTGACGCAGCTGCCGACTGACTGCGTTCGGTAGGAGGCAAGTTGTCCAAAGCACCCGAGCAAGTCACGTGACCTTCGCCTTAAAAGGGTTATTGCCAAGAGACTAAACAAATAATTTGTTCGTCACCGATGCCAGAAGGCAAGGTGATGACTCTCTTAAGGCATGTGCCCAACAGGCGAAAGTCAATTGCCTTCCTAGAGACCGAGGTCCCTGATGGCAAGATATCTCATAGTATAGTTGATTCTCGGCTAAGGAGAAACAACACTATGTGTCGTTGAAGACGAAGGTGTACAGAAAATGCAACCTACGTCTTCACAGCTGAACCGAGAGAAGGATTCTCAAGATTCTGAACCTGTGCTACAAAGACTGAGAACGCTAACCGCTATTCATTGCTGTCCGGTGAGGATCGTAGTTGCAATAAAAGCGAAGCGCTTTTCAGTAATGAAGACAGGGAAATACTGCCTGAGGAACTGCTTCTCATGGGCTGAACATTTGGAAGTAGAGCTGTCAGGTCGGAGAGTAGGCGATGTCTTCTGACATATCTGTTAATTCGGGGCCGAGCAATGAATAATTGCACACCTATGAATACGAGATATTTTGAAGACAAACTCAGATGGTCTGCAAAAATCATTCTGCATTATCGCGGTGCGATGCAGCGGGTGACTAGTACAGACTTCTGTTACCGTGCGGTAAACAGAAAGATGAGAGTCCAAGAGATATCTCTGTTGAAAAATTCTCGCAATGTCGAAGGCGATGAAATCGAGCGTCACAGCAGTAGATGGTCCTTCATTATTGCGAGAATCCCCGTTAAACAGAGAGCCTAAGTCCATGATTGTTGGGCAGAGATACGGTTCGGTAGTCAATCAAACCAGGGGAGAGAGAGACGTAACCGACCGTGCATCTCCGAGACCTAGCTGATACTGAGCCGCTATCAGGCAGTTCAATACGCAGTAGCTCTCGGTGACTCGTCATCCTGAGTTGCCAGGTAATCCATTATTCCTCAAAGGAATGCGTTCGGCTAGAACCATCGAGCATAAAGAATACGCTCGAGCAATTATATTTAACCGAAACGGATTTCGGTAAATACAAAAGCTGATTTGGTATTGTCATGACAATACCAAGTGATCTAAAATCGAAACTGATAACTGCTGGGAGGTTGCAGGCAACCCCGAGTTGCAGTTCAATTAAGATACAATTCGTCTCGGTCACAAACCGTAGAGTTAACTACGGTATGCGCCTACCCCCTCCGCCCCCCGGACAATTCAACTGTTAAAAGAATCATGTCGCGAGGGTAATATACGTAGTATATTTGTAGGTTCTGTACCACGACCTCCATCCTAAATTCTTTTCCTCTCGAGGAATGAGAATAAGGATTGGAGATCGACCGCCTTCGTTCTCTAGTCAAGAGAGTGAAGGAGAAGTCTTTCCCAAAGGAAAGCTTCAATGGTGAACAGAATACCGAAGACGATAGTTCAAGCCAAACTGGAAGTTCCCGTCCGTTCTTCTCTATTCCAGGTTAATCGCCTACTGTGAGATACTCTTTCTTTCGCAGCAGTCTTCTTCCAAATGCTAGAAATTACAGGAATTCGAGCATAAGCGAGGTTCCCGATTATCGTGTAACAATTATCGGGGATCTCGCTCACTTTGGAGCCGTGGTCTCGCCTAAGTGTTTTGGAGATCGTAAAAAACTCGAACACTCTGAGTGCGCTAGAAATTCCGTAGAATTCTAAGCACTCTGCGAAACCCCCCACCGAATTCGTCAAACGATATCGGCTGGTGATCCTCCCGATTGCCCGTAGAAAATCGAGAAAGGGGCAGGATCCCTCCTCAACGACCGGGGCTTACGTCAGTAGGACCCGAAGGTCCCCCCGGTAGCGCAGCCCCTAACGTGGGATCTACAGAGAAATCTCTGTAGGATCCCTCCCCTTTCCCTCGTAGCCGTAAGGAGAGAGGGAATGGGGGAGGAATTGGATACTGGCTCGCCTTCCCAGCGGAACTAGCAGTTGGAGAAGAAAGAAAAGAGCAGCCATCGCCTTACGGCGATGGCCTCTCAGAGCCTGGGAAAACGTATCGTCAGGAGAAAAACGTTTTCCCGAGGAGGGTTACGAACTATACTGTAGGTAAGGGTCTGCCGCCACTGTGAACGTCATCTGGGTGGGCTGATCGGACACCTGGACAGGAGAGAGCCGATACCGTCCTCCGACTCATTCCAGTCCGTCGAGGTCGAAAACTCAGGAGGACCGAAGGGGTATATTCAAATACGGTGTCCGAAGACACGTAGAAACGCCTCTGTCGCAGTAGAGGAGGTGAAGTAGCTTGTTTCGACCGGCCAGAACTGAGAGAGCCTTCTTGTCCGGAGACGAGAGACTACCTGGTTCAACACAGTCGCGGCCAAGCTCCGATCGCGGCAGACCCACCGTCGATTTGGGTTCCCTCTCGGGCCCCAACGACTCGAGCCGAGACGTGGCTCGCTGGTGGGAGCGGCGATCCTTCCCCGAGGTCGTTGTGCTGACGAATCAGCGCCATAACCTCGGCAAAGTTCCTCTGGATCTCGGAAGTCACAGCATCTTGCAGAGTGGGACCGTTAAGCCCTTCGAACAAGAGCATATTCCGAGAACCTTCCTCCTAAGAAGGGGGAACAGCGACAGCCCTCTCGGTCTTCTCCATCCACTTGCGCATACGTCCTGGCCGGTCCAAGAACCGTGCCTGGCACGTAGGGCGTCGTGGTGGGATCATGAGGGGCGCACACCTCACGATCACTCCTCATACCTCGCTCCTCCCGGTGTAACCCGAGGAGGTTGAGAAGGTAACGGGAGAGGCAGACCTGACGCTCCCCCCTCGCTCGCTGGCAGAACCAGCAGGCTTGGAGGGCTGCAGGCGATCGTCAACCCGCGGTGGCGATCGAGCTGCAGGCCTGGTCGAACCGTCTCGCTGTGGAGAACGGCTGGACTGAGCACGAGCGAGATCGAGTGTCAGAAGAGCTGGTGCTGGTTGCCGTATCCGATCGCTCTCTGTGAGAGCGACGGTCAGGCGACCTGCAGGCTCCACTGTCACAGTGAGACCGGTGCTTGGTCCTCACTTTGGCACGTCACGTCGATGGTTCCAGCCGTGGCTGGCACCGGCGAACGGGAGGACCTCTTCCCAGCCTCAGCCCGTGGCCGGTCGTGGACCGTCACGTCCCCGGGTAGCCAGCTGGTCGCCGCGAGAGCGAGAGCTGGCCTGGTGAGAGTCGCGTGAGCGGCTGTCACCAGTCTTCCGCCCCGTCCGTGAACCTGACGCTGAGCGGACTCAGAGGGTCTGGTTCCTGGCTGCACGGTCGCTGGTAGGCGACCGTACACTCGGTACCTCCCGCGAACGAGAGGCCGAGCCAACGATGCTGACGACTGATACGGACCTGATGCATGGCAGAACCACTGACACCAGGCGAGGAAGTACCGGTGTTAGCCGGTACCCCTCTGGTCCCCGTAGTCTTTCTTCCTTGCGGAAGAAGAGAGGGCGGGCCCCGCTCCCGAAGGAGCAGGAGGACCATCGGAAGGAACCCTCCCGTCCCCACCGAGGTGACACGGGTCCCGAGAAGCTCCCGAGGGAGGACTTCTTAGGAGGGAGGAGGCAACCTTCTTCTTCCTCGGCTGTGAAGCCTTAGAAGTCGAAGGGGAAGAGGCGGCAGCCGACGACAATGAAGAAGATGAAGACGACGACGACGACACCTTCCTCCTCTTCTTCGTCAGCTTCCTCAGGACAGACGTAAGATCTGCTATCCAGGGCGGAGCCGGGCTGCTGTAGCCGAAGCCACAGGGCCCGGACGCACCTGTACAGACAGACCAAAGTCTGGGGTAGTACCACCACGAACAGGGACGACGTCAGCAGGTATGGGCATCTCAGGAACAGCAGGCACAGCCAGCACAGCATCGGTAGGGACAGCCAGCGCAGCAACGGCAGGGGACAGCCAGCGCAGCAACGGCAGGGACAGCCAGCGCAGCAACTGCATGGACAGTCAGCCCAGAATTGGCAGGTACGGCAGGCAGCACCGGAAACGCAGGAAGTGGAGCAGCAGCCAGCAACATCCTAGGTACCGGCGGCAGGTCCAGGGGGGGCGAGCCTCTTAGGGCAGTGGAAGTGTGGTCGCGGCAGCGCGGCAACCACGAGCAGCGGCGGCACGCCCCCCTCTCGGTACGGCGAACGGCACTTCACAGCGGCTGTAGGCAAGACTGTTACCACGTGAGGCGAGTACACCAGGTGAGGAGGGACGTCGTCACCTGGAGCGTGGTCACCACTCCATGGGTGACCGCAGTAGGCCCAGACATAGAACCGCAGCCCCTGGACACTAGCACAATTGCAAATGGAAGGAACGCCCATACCTCACCAAGGTCCACCCTCGTGGCAGTAGCACCTGCGGAAATAACAGTAGTAGCGATTAGTGGGGGGGAAGTCCCTCGCGCGGGGGGGTGAGCCCTCTCCGAACGAGCGGAAGACCCCGAAGACAATTGTACATCGGGCACCGAGCGCCCTCCCCCACGCTCGACGGATCGGGCGAGGAGAAGAACGCAGATAACCTCCCCCCCCGGGGAAGGGGAAGGGCCATCTGTGGGAGCTGACGTGGGGGGGGGGGGGGGGGGGGGGGGGGGGGGGGGGGGGGTTCTCGTTCCCCCCTTCCCCACCCCCGCACAGCACCCATGTACCCAACAATAATAATAAGAGGCCGAGAGCAATTGTGCCCTCTGGCCAGAATTCAAGGGCATAAGGATCAATTCCCTGACTGAGCGGAACTTGAACCAAATAAATATTGATGCAATCAATAATAAAAGGAATAAAATGAAAAAGAATCTTGCATTACGATTCACTTCACAATGAATAAGGGCTCGGATCGAGCGCATTTGCGCCCTCGGTACCGAGCGCAAGGGTAAAAGGATCCATTCCCGATTATGAATGGAAACCTTGATCCATAATGAATTGATGCAATCAAAATATATATGAAAATGAAAAAGAATACTGCGCTTGCGATTTCACTCATACAAATAAAAAGGGGAAGGATCAATTCCCGGGAAATAGCGGAAACATTGATCCAAGTAAACAATGCAATCTCAATAAAATATGAAAATGAAAAAGAACTGCACTTGCGATTTCACTTCATTCAAATAAAAAGGGGAAAGGATCAATTTCCGGGTAAGCTCGGAAACTGATCCAAAATGAGTATTGTATTACTACAATCAAAATAATATATATGAAAATGAAAAAGAATACTGTACTTGCGATTCCACTTCCATACAGAATAAGTTTTCGTGCCGAGCGCATTCGCTCGGCAACGAGCATACAGGTCAAAAAAAATATAAATGAAAGAGCACTTACTTACGATTTTCATCTACACATTTCCAACCAAAAATATACGCTCGGAGCGAGCGCTCTCCCGCCCTCGGCACCGAGCATACACAATACGAGGATCATTTCTGGGAAAATGAATTCCCGCACTTACGCCCTTCAGTCCCGGCACTCGGGTAATCGGAGGGCGTGGTGAAACCAAGATCCTTTAATTCACAATTGAATTCAATGGAAATAAATATGAAATGATTGTACTTACAATTCAGTTTCACTAGATAAATAGAAAAAGAAAAACACAACCATGCGAAAGCAACGACGATGAAGCGGGCAGAGAGCGATGATACACGTCCACACGCCAGCAGGCCGAAAGCAAAAGTGATTTGTTTACCTCCCAGTCGCGCGCGCGCGCCTGTCGGACAAGCAGTTAACTACCGAACCCCTTGTTCGAAAGCTTACGACCTATCCAGCTGCCGCTAGTACCTTCCTATTGTAAAAGGACCGAAGGTTTGTATGCCGTGTCGGAACAAAGTGCATTTTATGATGAAATTCATAAAAAAAAAAAAAAAAAAAAAAAAAAGGAATTTGTGGATATTTATCTTAGAAAAAATACAGCGAATGCGCGAATTTTCCGCAAATAATGCAGGGAAACGTTCCCCAGAGAAATCCGCGAATGTGTGAGTCCGCGAATCTGGAGAACGCGAATACGGGGGTCCACTGTAATTGTATACAAATCGCGCTGTGAGGAAAACGGTTAAAGCTAACGAGTTAATTTTTTTTTTGTATTGTACACTAAATTGCGATGATTTTGCTATATAACACATTGTAAAATGATCAAGGCAACACAGAGAAAATAATATCACAAATTGATGCATGAATTCGTAACGTGCGGACGTAAAAAAAAGCAGTTTTCAAAAATTCACAATAAATTGAAATATTGTGCTAGAGACTTCCCGTTTATTGCAAAATGAAGATAATTGATTGAATATTACTAGAATGTAAGTGTTGTAGCTTACAATTGCAGTTTTCGACCATTTCGGTCGAGTTAAAGTTGACCGAAGGACGAATTTTTTCTATTAATCGTTTATATGAAAATATTTCAAAACTGATAAAAGCTACAACCATAGGTGTTTTTTGTTGTATTCTACATGAAATTGCACACATTTTCATATATAAAACTTTATGTAACGGTTAATTTAAAATGGTGCAAACACTACGACAATCGGACGAAAAAATTTATGATTTTTTTGGAAGAGTTACCGCGCGGACATAAGGAAAAAGTTTATTTCATAAATTCACCATAAATCGAAATATTGTGCTAGAGACTCCCAATTTGTTGCAAAATAAATTTAAATGATTGAATATTACTAGAATGTAATAGTTTTAGCTTAAAATTGCGTTTTCGACCATTTTGGTAGTCAAAATTGACCTAAGGTTGAAATTTTGGTACTTATCGTTATTTATATGAAAATATTTCAAAACTGATAAAAGCTACAACCATGGGTTGTTTATTGTTGTATTCTACATGAAATTGCTCACATTTTCATATATAAAACTTTATGTAACTGCTAATTTAAAATGGTGCAAACATTACAACAATCGGACAAAAAAATTTCTGATTTTTTTCGGAATTGTTACCGCGCGGACATAAGGAAAATGTTTTTTTTTTCATAAATTCACCATAAATCGAAATATTGTGCTAGAGACTTCCAATTTGTTGCAAAATAAAGGTAAATGATTGAATATTATTAGAATTGCTTTCTTTGACCATTTCGGTCTAGTCAAAGTTGACCGAAGGACGAATTTTTTCTATTTATCGTTATTTATATGAAAATATTTCAAAACTGATAAAAGCTACAACCATGGGTTGTTTTTAGTTGTATGCTACATGAAATTGCGCACATTTCCATATATAAAACTTTATGTAACGGCTAATTTAAAATGGTGCAAACATTACGACAATCGGAAGAAAAAATTTATGATTTTTTCGGAAGAGTTACCGCGTGGACGTAAGGAAAAAGTTTTTTCCTAAATTCACCATAAGTCGAAATATTGTGCTAGAGACTTCCAATTTGTTGTAAAATGAAGGTAAATGATTGAATATTACTAGAATATAAAAGTTTTAGCTTACAATTGTGTTTTTCGACCATTTCGGTAGAGTCAAAGTTGATATAAGGTTGAAATTTTGGTACTTATCGTTATTTATATGAAAATATTTCAAAACTGATAACAGCTACAACCATGAGTTGTTTTTAGTTGTATTCTACATAAAATTGTGCACATTTTCATATATAATACTCCATGTATGTAATGGCTAATATAAAATGGTGCAAAAATTATGTCTAAGTGACAAAATAATTTCGGAGATGTGTCGCTGATACTTTTTAGTGCGAGAAGAAAGAAATTTGCGCTTGCGCGCCTGGGTAACGATTATAAACAAAACAACACCTTGATCCGTGAGCTCCCAGCATCCCCCAAGGCGAGTGATTCAAAAGTTTTTGCCTAGTAGGCTTATAACTATTTTTACGCAAATTTTTAAAAAAAATTTTTTATATCGACGTCCCATACGTCCAATCAGCACCCAACAGACAATTTATATCGACATTTAATACGTCCAATGGGCGTTAAAGGGTTAAATGCACTTTTGGTGATTATTATTATAATAAATAGGGCTTAAGTTTTTCCAGACCTCTGAGTCTCAGGTAGACTCTTCTCGGGCTGGTTCTCAGGGATTAATCCTGAGAAGGAAAAAAAATGAATAAAATAAAATAAAATAAAATAAAATAAATAAATAAAAAAAATAAATTTAGACTTTGAGAAATCTGTCTTAATTAAAAATTTATGATGTTATTAATTGAAAAATCTTTGCTTTCAGCAAGAATACTTTTTATTTTTGAATTTCGTAGATAAATAGATCTTTGCTGGGTCCAATTTGGGCACTCAATAAGTAAATGCTGTACTGTCATGGGTGTTTGACATCTGTTACACTTTATTGGGTCAGCATGTGGTGTTGACATTAAGTGACCATGCAAGAATTTTGTGTGTCCTATACGGAGCCTTGTTAGGATCACCTCTTTTGATCTTTCTTCCTGTGAGGATGTCCTCCATGCATACACTTCAGTTTTTATGTTTTTAAGTTTATTTGTTGTTGGCACTGAGGCCCATTCTCTTTTGCAATCGTGGTAAATCAATGGTTTAACAGATGTTATCCAGTCGGGGAGGGATAGTGCAGGCTGATGTGGCAGCTGAGTCTGCATTTTCATTTCCTTTTATTCCCACGTGTGCTGGGATCCAACATATTTCCATTGATAATCCTGATTGGAGGAGTTGACGAATTTTTATTTGTATTTCCTGCACTATTTGGTTTACGGATTTATACTGTCTTATAGCATCTATAGCGATACGTGAGTCACTGAAAATAACACACACACTTGCTTTTGCCTCAGATATCATACTTTTGGTGATAAAACTATTAAAAAACCAAGTACTATAAGCGTTTTTAGTGGGTTTTTCTCGAATTTGAACTAACAAAATAGGCAGTTGTGTAGCATTTTTACAGGGGTTCTAAGTATTCGCGGTTTCTAGCTATTCACAGGAGGGTCTACAACGCATCCCCATGAATATGGGGGGTCAACTGTAATACAATTTGTATTTAAATAAGTTTGTATTTACATACTTGGTTTTGGTACATAAAATAATCAACAGTTTGCTTGTAAAATTTCCCAACTGAAGAACACTATAACACAACTGCACATTCTGTAACTACTGGTGTTAACACTTTTTATACATTTATCACCATATAAAAGTTCTCCAAACTTACGTTCACATTGGATGACATCAAGATTGACTTGTTCCAAAGCTGCTAATGACATCTGTTTGACATCTTCACTAAGAAGCATATTCATTAAAGATTTGGCAACATGCTGACAGGCAGACATACAGGCAGTCTGAGCTACACGTACCTGAAAGTGCATCAAATATAGTAAGCTTTCACTTCAAAAGGCCGTTTACCACCTAATTTATCAATACATTATTTACCAGTCTTTAAATCAAACCCAAGTACAACTCAAATCAATTAATATATCAACTTAATGATTAAGACAAAGCTTTACTCTGCAAATATCTAAAATGACCCTTACCGGCAAGTTAGTAAATGCACAAAACGTTGAACTTAAAAATGCTATGAGATCAGTAACATAAGAGGAAGAAGTGCCCTGTGGTTCTGCTAACATCCAATCATATGATGCCAGGTCTAGGAATTCATCTAACTTGAGTCTCAGAGCGGTATATATTTGCTCCTCGGCTTCTCCTCTTATATCTTTAAACATGGCTTTACCCTGCAGTCTTCCTATACCTGGTATGCTGCTGTCTTCTATACTCCTGTAGGGATACGATAACAACCTGTACACAGTTAGGCAAGATAGCCAACGAAAGAAATAAGAAAAATTAAGTAGAGATATAACAAATAGTAAAAGGTTTTGATAAGAAAAACAAGGCAAAAGTTTTTAATATTCAGCATTCATAAATCTGTAGTTGACGAACTATCAAAGTCCATGAATGCTGTTCAGGAAATAAGAATTTACAGTGCAATACCTAATTCAAGAGCCATCAACCTCCTAATTGCAATCAAGCAGATCAATACGATACAGTTATTGTATCATGAAAAGAATTATATTACATTTTATAGCATAAAAGCCTATCTACATTTTTATTACGAAGAGATTACAGGAAGCAATACATAAACCTGTCCCACAATAAATACAAGTAGAAATTTCAGAAGGGTGATTCACTGTCAAATTTATTCAAAATAAATTCACACATCCAAAGCACATTCAACAAATGAAAGCTTTAATATAAGGTATGAAAATAAAGTTTTCCAAGTCTTGGTACACTAGCACTACAATTAAAATCACACTACCTATTATACTACGTATAAAGAAACATAAGTATTGTATGAATGAAAATGAATAAGAATTATTCATTGTCTAATACATTCTAATATCAGGGAAATTGCTTACTGCATTCATTGATGGACATTATCATCATACAATAATTTGTTGAAGTAGGCCAAAGAAACCAAATTAAAGTTTAACCATATAGTACGTACATGTATGCCTTTCTCATGGCTGCAGCAACTTAAGTTTTCCAAAAAGATCTTTAAATCGCTGCATGCCCTAATTTCCATTCAGAATCTCATTATGCATAAAGTCAATAAAAATCCATTGTTTTGACTGCAAAACTTCAAATAACTAATTTTATAAATACAAAGGCATCACTTCTTTTACTTACGATGCCTTAGTAATTAGACATCATTTAAGTTTTAATATTATTAAATAATAAATAATGAAATAATATTGACTAAAAATTAACCAGGAAGAATACTGAAAGGTCTAAGCAAGAGTAAGATTTTAAAGAACTTAAAAGAAAAAAGAAGTGGAAAGCATTTATATACACAAATATAATTAGCTATATAAGTTAGGTAACATAGTGGAGGATCAAAATTGAAAAAAGATACCTTACAATATTAAGTCTCAGCCTAGACACTACAAATTGTTCCTCCTTAGGCAATGGTATGATTTTCAACTAAGAAAATCAATAAATATTTAATTTCAAATTTCAAAAGGTAAATCAAGCTGGTATAATTAAATATCAAAGGGTGTAAGCTTCAGTGGAAACACTTGGAGATCTGACCTTACATAGTTACGAAACCCCACACAAATCACTGTAGTGAGGCTGAGGAAGAAAATACAGATGGTGCTGTGATACATCTCCGCTATTCATCATGACAGTCTTGGCTAAAAAGACACTTACATAAGACTCTCCTACTGAATACCATTGAAATGAACAATTGTTAGACTTCATAAGAAAGAAAATTTTTTATGTTTTATCAAGGATGCCATCATCAGCGGCAAAACCTGCATTACCACGAAAGATGTGAAGTCTAAAGATGTGTGGCTATATCAGAAGCTTCTACCAGGTTGGGAGAAACAAGGTTGGTCATCATCCAGGTGTTCTCTGGCAAGGCTGGAGGGCACCAATACTGATGGATCCAATATGAAGCTTATGATGAAGGATCAAACAGTTACAATATAGAAAGGAATTAATGCTCAACCTAACAATACACCATCATACAACTTTGGGAAATATTATGAAGTTGACCAAGATAGGGAGAACAAAGCCAAAGGATAGACAACAAAGATACTGGTGATAACATTGCAAGGGAGGACAAGTGTTGAAGACCATGAACTTGCAATAGGCAGGTACCATTGACACCCAAGTTGGAAGCAGGTGAGTGAAGAAGCAGGTATCCTAGTCAAGCTGGCAGATACCCCATCCTAAATGCAATACAAGTGTAGAGTGGTAGTCGCTAGCAGCAAGTCATCCAGCAAATAACACGTGAGGTTACCAGGTAAGTCTACAAAATTACTGAACGTCCACGTCAGTCCATTAAATAGATGAAAACTCCATTACAGATTCGGGGACAAGTACCAATGGTACCAATATGGCAGACATGGACTAAGATGCAACTTTCACTGGTTTAACTAAAGCTTTTTCCTAAAAGAGTGCATCTCCCAACAGCAAACAAACAACACATCTAAAAGCCAAGTGATGTGCAACATAAACTTCTGGAAAAACTTTGACATGTTAGCCAAAACTTGAGAAAGCAGTAAATAAAATAGGTACTGCATATACTACTTTACAGTGCTAAAAAATATTACAACACACCATAAAAGGACCACTGGCATTTACAATACTATTATGCAGAAAATCAAGTAAATTACAAGCAAAACAGAAATAAAAATGCTGCACTTCAATAGAATTAATGAAACTTATTAATTCCAATAGGAAACTTTGTTAATGTAAAAAATGTTTTTTGTTAATGTAAAAAATGTTTAAGATAAATAATAATCAAAAGCAAAACCCAAGACGCAGCTAGTATATCAGAACACCATACAATAAGAAAGGCAAAATTAACATAACCAGAGTTGACCAAATTGAACAAAACAGTAGGGGCAAATTGTACTACATAAAAGGTGAGATAAGATATAGATAGGTAACAATGACAAGTATAGCAAAAGTAGTAAATGAAATAGCTGCAAGGAATGAAACAAAATAAAATATACAAAACTGTTTGAATTAATGAAATATGTTATTAATGCGAGAAAAGCACAAAATGAAAAACCAAGGATGAAAGCAACTGCTGATGGCAAACCAATGTAAATGACACAAAGGTAAAACAAAAATATACCCAAGGGTAATATCAAATACTCAAGAAAATGCCAACTTGAGCAAAGCAGTAAAACTGAGAATTTACCCTTCACTGCAACAAAACCCTGCCTCCATTTATAAGGTACTTAAATGTTCATTTAGCAAATGAGAAGCAATAAAAACACAAATATACTGACAAATATACCGTGGATTTTGATGTACAGTACATATAAAAAAGCTGCATGTACTGACAACTCTGGGAATATTTGCTATACACTTGGCTGAGAGCAAAATATTAGGTAATATATGTAAAATACTAATAGGCACACTGGGAAACCTGAAGCTGTAAATAACAGACATTTCATCATTTTCTATTGCACTTATTTGAATTTGCTAAAAAGGCTGGAACATGCTGGCATTAAAATAAAACAAGCTGGGGAGTACAGGAGTTGCTAACAATATGGCAGGCTCACACAATATGAGGTGCTTGATGGACGAATACCCGAGGCTTCAGGTGGTGTAGTCAATTAAAGATTGACAGTCTCGGGATCTTTACGGACCACAATATTAGGCATTTATAAGATTGCTGGGATTGTGAACCATAAAATACAGTATTATTAAGGCAAAAGAAATGGTAAAAGTACCTGAATTACTTACCCTGTTAGTCTTGCAACGTAATGTTCTAACAAAACATTGGCGTGCTCTAAGTGCAGCGTGTTAATGGTGATCTGTATCAACTGTAAAAGAGGTAAACCTGGCCTCTTGATAAGCGTTGCAAGGCATCCACTAAGCGTTCGGGTTAGCAAAAGATTGGTAGACTTTCGAACCATGTCCTCCTTTTCCGTTTGACTATGGAAATCCAAATGAAATTAAGAAAAATTCTCACACTAAATGTATCATGTAATGCACATTAATTACCCTAATTCACTTTAGTCTCAGCTAGTTTTAATTTTGATAACCAATGAGTCTCCATGCAAACTACTACTCACTTACATGTTGTAAAATATCTTCCAAAAATATATTAGTGATTTATGGTGGATACAAATAAAAAATCTATTAGAACAATTTGGACTTGTCTGGTTCCAAGACAAGTAAAAAACTGTGGAAATTCATAGCTTATATTACCTAAAACACACATTACTTAGATACAAAATATCTAAAACATAAATTACTTACAATATCTTAAACAATGTAAAAGCAATAAGTATTATTTAAATATGACATTATTATGATAAAATAAATGTTTACCTACATAGTATATAGTACTTACCAAGTATTTACATAGCTATACAGACAGTCCCCGGTTATCTGCGAAAATTGCTGATAACAGAAAATCAGTGATTTTCAGTGCTTATCGGAGCCGATAACTAGTTAATGGGGCCTCTGTTAGGTATGTATCAGTGCCACTAGTACTCCATCATCGGCGCTGATAATAGGAAATCAGTACATTTTGGGTTCAAAAACCACCAATTTTTTGTGATTTTTGGTGGGTAGACCAGAGCCATAAAACCAGATCGCCAATAACCGGGGACTGCCTGTACATAGTTGCAACTCACATGGCAGTCTAAAATCACAATTTTTGGAAGTAAATTGTATTTTTCTTAACTATACAAACCTGAGGTCCTTTACATAAGGAATTACTTTCAGCATAGCTGGAATTACGGCCGTTAAATTCGTGAACAAGGTGGTTAGGCAGTAACTACCTAGTGGCAGGCAGGTAGGCTAGCCTACCCAGATGCAAACACTCCACTTTGCCTTTTGGCCCAGGTTCAGATTGAGGGGTGGCATGAGGTGGGCATGTATGTAAGGTCCTCACGTTTGTATAGTTAGAAAAAATACAATTTACTTCCAAAAATTGTGATTTATTCCTACACGATATACAAACCCTCGGTCCTTTACATAAGGAAGACTCACTGATTGTTGGGAGGAATCTGAGTGAGCCTCTAGAACTGACCTTAGTTCTATACACCTAGGTTACTCCTCCTGGTCGTAAGAGGCGAGGAGTGCCCTGCCTCTGACAACTTAATCGGAGTATAGGAGCTGCAAGATCAAGAGTCAGACTTCTGGGCCTTTTTTGAATGAGTGAGGAATCGTAACTCATCTGAAAATGGGCTGTGAAGAATATTTAGAGTCGGAGACATTAAATGCAAAGTTCTGGGAAGGGTTTGCATTATTGCCAGTCTCCTTCCTCCCCTTGCTAGAGGAAGGAGCGGGATTGCTTCTATGATTCTGATGAGAAACATAAAAAGATGCTTTATGTATAAGCTTACCGCATCAATCGTCCGCCCAGCCTGTGTAAGTTCGAGTCCTATCCTCAACCTGAAGGAAGAGGAGTGGAAGGACGAGGTGGGGAAGGTGGAGAGGCCAGCCACTCTCGCATCCTTCTTACTTCTAGAACGGCACACCATAGGCGAGATGCAACTTGTCCTCTTGAAGGAGCTGGGTAAGCAAACACAACCTGCAAGCATCCACCACTGGTCCAAGGAAATGAGGTTCCAAGGACCTGTGGGCAGGCCAGAAGGGAAAGATAAATATGGTCGCAATGACCTTATCTATCTTCCTGTCCGACATACTCTTCGGAGTGATGACAAGTACCCATCCACTGGACTATCCAACTGCAGAGAAGTCTCTCACGGTCTCGTAATATTCCGCAGCGGATAAAGACACCGACAATCCATGATGGGTGTCGATCCTTATGGGTACAGGAACATGCCAATAGGACAAAGTGGTGACTGATCTGGATCAACCAATAAAAAGTCCACAGAGTAGCTCGTGACAGTCTCGGACTCTTCAACAGCTGCCGACTGACTGCGTTCAGTGTGAGGCGAGCAGTCATGCATCCGAAACGTAGTCATGTGACACTTGCCTTTTGAAGGGTGATGCCGAGAAACCATGCAAATCGTCTATCTTGTTCGCCACCGATGTTGGGAGACAAGATGATGATTCTCTCAAGGCATGCACCCATCAGACGAAAGTCAATTGCCTTCTAGAGACCAAGGTCCCTGATGGCAAGACAGAAGTTCTCATAGTAGTTGGATCTCAACTAAGGAGAAACAATACTATATGCCAGTGAAAGACGAAGGTGAATGCGGACCTACGTCTTCACAGCTGAATCGAGAGAAGTTAACTCTCAAGATTCTGAACGTAGAAAATTCCTGTCGATGACACCAACCAGTGAAGACGGCTTAATCCTTGTTGTTTTACAGAGGACTGAAAACGCTAAACCGCTATTTCATTGCTGTTCGGTGAGAAGTTGGAGTTTCCAATGAAAGTGGAGTGCCTTTCAGTAATGAAAACAGGGATTGTACTGCCTGAAGAACTGCTTCTCATGGGCTGGATCAGGGAGGAAATTTCTATTACTTGGAAGTAGAGCTGGCAAGGCGGGGAACAGGAGAAGTCTTCCGTTATTCATCTACAATTCGGTGTAAACAAAGAATAATTGCACACCTACAAATTACGAGATGTATTTAGAAGACAAACTCAAATGTCTGAAGAAATCATTCTGCATCATCGCAGCGGCAGGTGCGATGAAGTGGAAGACTAGGCTACAGACTTCTGTTACCGTGAAGTAAACAGAAAGATGAAAAAAGAGTCTAATGAGATATCTCTGTCTGAAAATTCTCGCAACGGCAAAAGACAATGCAGTAGAGATGGTCATACATGTATGCGAGAATTCCAGCCAACCAGAGACCTAAGTCTGTAATTGCCGGGCAGAGATTCGATTTGGTAGTCAATCATCGCAGAGGATTAGAGACAAAACTTGACCAAACTATCTCGGAGAGCCAACAGGACTGGCTGCAGCAGGCAGGACTGGCTGCTGGCAGGCAGCCCGGACACCACTAGCTCTCGTTCACTTGTCATCCTGAGTTACCAGGTAATCCATTCCATGAAGGAATGCGATCGGCTAGAACCATCAAGCACAAGAAAACGCTGTGGTGGTGTTGTTGTAAACAATACCACAAGTATCTCAAAATCGAAACTGGTAACTCTTGGGAGGCTTGCAAGGCAGTCCCAAGTTGTAGTTCAATCAAGATGATACTATTCGTCTCTGTCACAACCCAAAGAGTTAACCACAGTGTGTGCCTACACTTCCAGCCTAAATTGTCTTCCATTCGAGGAACAAGAATAAGGACTGGAAGCCGAACTCCTTCATTCTCTAATGAAAAGAGCGAAGGTGAAGTTTTCCCGAAGGAAGACTTCTACGATGATAACCAGATACCGAAGACGATTAGTTCAAGCCGAACTGGATGTTCCCAAAAGAGTAGCACTGGAGAGGCATTCAAACTCTCGGTGCTATCCATCCTGAACAGATTGACGTATGTTCGGTAAAATCCTAGGATTGAACCAAAAACATAGTCTCTCAAGTTTGAATTCCGAGGAGTAAACTCCACCAAATTCCTCTTATTTCCTTGTTCATTCTGGTATAACCAAGAAGTAAAGGGAAAAAAAGAGAGGAGGATTGACTGTTATTGCCTGTTCTTCTCTATCCCGGGGTTGACCGCCTACTAAGGCGACAGACCGTCAGGTTCATACAGGCTGAGCCCCACCCAAGATATTCTTCCTTCAGTAGCAGTACTTCCTTTGAACGCTAGAAATTCCAGGAATTCAATTCGAGCATTCGGCGAGATTCCCGATTATCGTAGTAACAATTATGAGGGATTCTTGTCTCGCCCACTCTGGACCGTGGTTTCGCCCAAGTGTTTGCAGATCGTAGAAGACCAAAACACTTGGAGAGTGCTAGAAACTCCAAAGAATTTTAAGCGCTCGGCAAACCCCCCCCCAAAATTTCGTCAGACGATCATTGGGTGGTGGTCCTCCCGATCCCCGTAAAAATCGAGGAGGAATGGGCAAGATCCTTCCTCAACGACGGGGACTTTCGTCCGGTAGGACCTGAAGGTCCCTCCAGGAACGCAGTCCTCGACGCGGAATCCTGCGGAAAACGCTCTGCAGGATCCCTCCCATTCCCGTCGCATCCATAGGAAGAGAGGGAATGGGGGAGGAAGACTGGATGCTCTCGCTTGCCTTGCCAGCGGAACTAGCAGTCGGAGAAGCGAGTTACGGGCAGCCATCACTCCGAGTCTAGGAAAACTATACAATCTGGAGAAAACGTTTTCCTGAGGAGGGTTACAAAACTCGTACTGTAGGCGAAACGTCTGCCGCCACCGTGACCATCGTCTGGGTGGGGCTGAGCGTGCACCTGACAGGAGAGAGCCGATACCGTCCTCTGACACGTCCCAAGTCCTCGTCGAGGTCGAAACCTCTCAAGAGGACCGAAGGGGGGTGCCCATACTGGTCTCTGCATTCACGGTCCGGTGGGACCGTCACGTGAACAGCGGTGATGGTCACTCCGTGAGTCTCGGAAGCATCATTGTCCTTGCCAGCCCCCACGATCTCCTATAACCACTTGAGTGTAAGATCTGTTTGGTCCCAAGACCGAACCAGGCTCGTGGTCGGACCGTAAGAAGTGCATTTACCACTTTCACTCCTGTTCTCCTCGTTCCTCCTGGTGTAGCCCAAGGAGGTTGAAGGGACAGGTGAGGGAGACCTGATGCTCCTACCCTGCCTACTAGCAGGACCAGTAGGCTGGGAGGACTGCAGGCAATCGGCAACCCACGGTGGTGATCGAGCTGCAGGTCTGGACCAGCAGTCTCCTTGCGGAGAAGCACTGGACCGAGGACGGTAGCGTCGGTCTCGTGTGTCAGGGGAGCTGCTACCAGTCGTGCGAGCCGTCCGGTCCCGGTGGGAGCGATGGTCGGGTGACTGGTAGTGTCCACTAATGCGGTGAGAGCGAGCACCGTCCTCTCGACGCGCCATGGTACCAGGTCCAGGAGAGGCTAGACCAGGTCCAGGCGGGGCTGGACCCGGTGACCAGAGGGGACCTCTTCCCAGCCTCGCTACATGACCGGTCTGGTGGGAATGTCACATCAACCCTGGGTACTGAACGATCGCTGCGCGAATGATCGCCTGTCTGGCGAGAGTCACCCAAGCGACTCTTACCATCCTTCCGCTCCGTGCCTGGGTCCTGACACGGTGAGCATACACAGCAGTCTGGACCTTAGCTGCACAGTCACCCGTAGGTAACCATACACTCAGTGACGCTCGCAAGCGAGTGGCAGAGATGGTTCCCGGTCCGGAGGTGGAACCTCTGGAGCCAGGAGCAGAGGTACTGGCGATAGCCAGCACCCCTAGCCATCTTCTTCTTCCCCAAAGGAGAGACAGGCCCTGTTCCCGGAGGAACGGGAGGACCCACGGAAGACCCACCGTCTTACCGGAGCGAGACAGACCCTTAGAAGTCTCTTTGGGGGGAGGGGGGGCAAGGCCACCTTCTTCTTCCTCGGCTGGGGGTCTTGGAAGTCGAAGGGGAAGAGGCGGCAGAAGACAACGACGAAGAAGACGACACCTTCCTCTTCTTCCTGGACTTCCTCTTCGCCAGCTTCCTCAGGACAACCAACAGGTCCTCCATCCAGGACGGAGTTGGGGCAGTTGCGGTGGCAACACAGCCCAACTGCACCTGTCTGGAGAGACCTGCGGGAGCAGCAGAGGAGAGAACACTGCCTCAAGGAGGGTTACGAAACTCTTGCCTGGCAGGCGAAGCGTCTGCCACCACCAAGACTGGTCGGTCACGCAAACGCGACCGTCATCTAGGTGGGGCTGAGCGTGTACCTGACAGGAGACAGCGACTCTTCCAAGTCCTCGTCGAGGCCGAAACCTCTCAAGAGGGCTGGATGGGCAACCTCCACCGGTCTTTGCGTGCAAGGTCCAGTGGGAACGTCATGTCAACCCTAGGTACTGGACGATCACTGCGGGAGCGGTTGCCGGTCTGGTGAGAGTCACCTGAGCAACTCTTACCATCCTTCCACTCCATGCCTGGGTCCTGACATGGTGAGCATACTCAGCAGTCTGGCCTTGGCTGCACGGTCACCCGTAGGCAACCGTACACTCGGTGACGCTTGCAAGCGAGTGGTCAAGACGGTTCCTGGACCGGAGGTGGAACCTCTGGAGCCGGGAGAGGAGGTACCAGCGGCTGGTACCTCCATGGTCCCCATCTTCTTCTTCCGTGAGGAAGGAGAGACAGGCCCCGTTCCTGAAGGAACGGGAGGACCAGCGGAAGACCCACCTGTCTCACCAGAGCGAGACAGACCCTTAGAAGTCAGGTGACGAGACTTCTTAGGTGGGGAGACCACCTTCTCTTCTACGACAAAGTCTTAGAAGTCGAAAGGGTGGAGACATGAAAATATGATCATCTCAAAGAGGAGGATGACGACACTTGACGAGCTCTCTTCCTCTTCGATTCCTCCAAATTCTGCCAGACTTCTACCATCAGGAATAGATAAACATCACTGGGCAGCGCGAAAGCTTCATCCAGTGACGTAACTCCAGGGTAGTAGTGGTAAATGAATATGATTGTCAGCAAGGGATCAGTACACACACTCAAGGATTGGTATCACAACATGCTACGAGTCACAGGTACAATTCCAAGGTTAGGATAACCAATACGAAGAGCTATCCAACCAATACTGCTGTAAACACAATCATCGCTGTTAGTCTGTAAAATAAGGAAAAAATTATTAAAGTAATAAGGATACTCCTCTTGCATCCAAGGGCACCACCCTCTGAAGTGAGAGGAGATCCCCCAAACATCAACACCACACGCCCCTTCTTCTACCTTTGTCCGATAGTACGTGAAAGGATGAAGGAGACGAGAAATTACCATAAAAACAAAACATGGACAAACCTTTGAAGTTCCTCTCGGCAATTCCCAAGCGTAAGCGTATTTTTTGGGTGAATACATGTCTCATTACAGGATCAATTTCACTCACGTTAAATACATGTCCCCTCACGTTAAATACATATCTCATCCTCACGTTAAAGGGCGAAAGAATGTAAATAATATCTTGGCATACCTTTGCCGCCGACTCTTAACACAAGTAGAGAGGCGGCTATAAAGGCTATCACAAAAAGTGGGTTTGTATATTAATTGAATTTAATATTAATATCAAACACTGTATATACATATTTATTTAGAAACAAAAATAAACCAGAAAGATCCCACCGCGAAAAAAGATCAACGACCAGTCAGCCAGAGCTCACAAACACACGTCTTCATCGGAAGATGGCTGAAAGCAAAGTGGTGTGTTTACATCCGGGCAGGCTAGCCTACCTGCCTGCCACACGGTAGTTACTGCCTAACCACCTTGTTCAAGAATTTAACAGCTGCAATTCCAGCTACGCTGAAAGTAATTCCCATGTAAAGGACAGAGGATTTGTATATCGTGTAGGAATAATTAAAAATTTTGCGGGTAATGCTTCAAAATTTAGTGGAGGTGACCAGTCCCCCCCAATAACGGGAATACCAGTAACAACTCTGCAGACAACCTCATTCTGCTGATGCCTATGTTCAATGCCAGGCTGCATATGAGATTTCTGATAGCCTAAGCAAGTTTCAATTTATGAAGACTTGGCTGAGATACACTAGCATCATTCACAATTTTCAACATACATTTAGTCTTTGACATGCCTTGGTCCTGGTATTCCTTCATTAGTTTATCCCTGCATCCAATGAGGGTTCTGCCAACAGTTGGTAAGCCCAGAAATTTCTGACTTCTCTCAAGGGCTACCTTCGCTACCACCAATATCTACTTCTACTCTGAGGATACATCTTCAGTTGTGTCATTCTATCATCACAAATTTATTTCTTGACCTTTGATATAGCAGCATTACAGTCCTTCAAGTCAAGATGCATACATTTCCCATGAAAACACTTGATATATATATATCCCTAGGATGATTTCATACTTTCCATTCTTTTTCTTAAATTAAAATTATTCCATTGTTACCACATTTTAACTAGGAAGGAGTGAGCGAAGCATTTGGCATATTTCTTTAAAACCTGATAAAATTCTTTAAAACCTGATAAAATTCATCACGAGTATCTGTGTAACATCAGGTGAAAAGGGGTACACAAGAAATCACGGTGGTGATGAGATTTTAAAGCGAAAGTGGGGAGTGACTGATTTGAAGATCTGGTTGGACCATTTGACTCTGTGATTTTAACTTTAGAGGAGAGAGATGAATTTCAAGTTGTGATGCAAATGAGTTCATGTTAACAAACACATGGTTCAAAAAACAGCCAAGACTACCCTGGACATCGAAGAGCCCAGGCAGAGGATGTAAAAATCAAATTGACCACATAACCATAAATAAACTTTTTAGAAATGCTGTAATGGACACCAGAACATTCCTGCAAGCAGATTGTTACAGCAATCATGTTCCAGTAGTGGCAGATATAGGCCTGAAATTGAAGCAAGTAAATAAGAAGAAATAAGAATGACGACAACTGAAACTTCTCATAACAGATGAACAACTTAAAGAACAATACAGAGCGGAAGCGTGTAACAGATACACAGTTTTAAATAGTGAAGAACCTTTAGAAGGGGAAGAGGAACTGGATAGAGATAGGAGAAAGTTAAGGATAGCATTTACTGAACCAGCAAAAGAAATGGTACCCAAACAGGAAAGAAGAGAAGACAGAGATGGATGACTGACTCAATATTAGATAGGATGGAGGAGAGAAGAATAAACAAAGAAAACAACCATCAGAGATATGAAAAACTAAACTTGGAAATTAGACACGCGGGTGATGTGGCAAAGGAAGATCGTATTAACGAGCAGTGCAGGGAAGTGGAAGAACTGGAAAGACAGCATAAGACTGAGAGCATGCATAGAAAGATAAAAGAGGTAGTGGGAAGGAAAACAATAACGAGAGGTAATGTGATTAAAAACCATGAAGGAATAATAGTGATGGAAACTGAAGAGATTTTGAAACAGGAAGAATATGTAAAGAACCTTCTTGAAGATAATAGGGGTGAAAAACTGAGACTACACATACCTATGCACGGACCTGATATACTAGACGAAGTTACGACTGAAATGATATTAGCAAGTGGAGATTTTGGATTAAGAACAATTGCAGAGCTAACCAGGTTACATACCAAAAGAGATGTACAAATCCATCTTCATAGCCATACCTAAGAAACCTGGTGCAGTCGAATGCAATCTACATAGGACCATCACTTAATGAGCCAGATAACAAAGCTAACTCCAAAAGTTATTTTATACAGAATAAAAAGAGAACTAAAGCCAGAAATTGCAGAGGAACAATATGGATTTGTAAAGGGGAAAGGAACAAGAGACGCAATTTTCATCATGTGAATGTTATCAGAAAGAGCAATAGAAATTCAGAAGGATGTATATATGTTTTATAGATTATGAAAAAGCATTTGATAGAGTGAGGCACACTGAGTTGGTAGAAATACTACAAAGAATAAACGCAGATAGGAAGGACACCCGACTCATTACCAACTTATACTGGAGTCAAATGGCAGCAGTCAGCATTGACAACAACTTATCAGAATGGGTGGAAATAAAGAGAGGAGTTTTCCAGGGATGTGTATTATCACCAGATCTGTTTGCAATATATGGAGAGATCATCTTGAAAAGTATATACTATAGAGGGTATGGAAGGGCTTAAGATCGGACGAGTAAATATTAATAACATCAGATATACAGATGATACAGTAATCATAGCGGACACAACTGAAAAACTGCAATCATTAGTAGACACAGTTAATGGGGAGAGTGAAAAAATGGGACTGAAAATTAATGTTAGAAAAATGGAAGTTGTAGTTGCATCAAAGAATCAAGATCCACCAAACTGTAATATAATGATAAACAACATAAGTATTAAACAAGCTAGCTAACAGTTTAGTTTACCTGGGCAGTCTACTAACACAAGATGCAAGAGCAAAATAAGATATTGAGAGGATTATTCTGATACCTAAAAACACTTTTAAGAATATGAAAAACCTTTTAACAAATAACAAAACTGGAACTCAAACAAGAACAAGAGTTCTGAAAACGTATATGTCATCCACACTCAAGTATGGATCAGAGAGCTGGACAATCACCAGGGAATTGGAAGCCAAGTTGAATGGAGCAGAGATGTGGTTTTATAGGAGAATGCTGAGAATATCATGGACAGATAGAGTGACAAATGAAGTGTTGGCAAGAATTGGAACACAGAACCCTTGTAAAAGAAATAAGGAAGAGACATATGAATTTTGTTGGACATATAATAAGAAATGAGAAGATAGAGAGCATTTGTGCCTTACTGGAAGGATAGAGGGGAGGAGAGCGAGAGGTAGACAGAGTAAAATACTTGGAGAGCTTGGTGGGAGACTTGGATGAGATTACACTGTAAATCAACTAATACAAGCAGCTAGAGATTGAGAGAGGTGAAGGTAAATGGCCACCAACATCCAAGACATGGCACTTCGATAGATAGATCGCTTTTACCGGTTTAGCAGTTGCCTTCAATATACTGAGTACATGTGAAAAGAAAAAATTATAAATTGACTACTGTTAGAATGGATTCAATTTCTTGTATTCTTACCTTAAATTTAAATCTTCTGAAAATTCTAAACAGGCAGCTACGTAATTCTTAACTTGTCTATAAACTTTCGGCACCATTAAACTGAAAGGAAAGCGTTTGGGGAAGGAAGCTTGCTCTAAACTGGCATCGTGGTAGGGGAAAACCTCTGTGATTCTGTTGTATTCTTCAGGAGTATCGACTTGTATTGGATGGTAATTATCCTCGTCAAAAATTTCTCTAAATACCTGATAAAATGAGAGACAACAGATCTGCTATTCAATCAAGCTAAAAATATTTGCAACCCTGAAAACTTAAGACACAAGATATTATGACACACTATAAAGACATATCTCAGTGTAATAATTTTCATGCAGACTTCAAACACAATACATACCTGAACCCATTTCAGCATTAAAACTTCATTATAATGGTCTTTAACTTCCAACAATAATTCATGAAGAGGGTTCACAGCATACCCATAATTCTGCCAGAAGAGAAAACCTTTACTACAAGAAAGTAATGTGGGATCTCTGAAAATAAAATTATCAACTATTTTTCTCCTAGGCAGTTTAAGTTTAATATTAAAGATTTCAACTTTTAATGATTCTGAAAAGATATTCCAATAAAGCAATTAAAAAGAGAGAATTTGGAAGATCTCACTTGATAATTTTTAATATCTCACGTTTCAACCTATTTAGCATTCCATCTTAAACCAAGTAATAATAATAACAATTATTACTTAAAAGGCACAATTTTGATCAGTTGAAGCTTACCTGAAGTGTATGTGCAAATAACATTATTAGATTCTTGATACTAAGCATAAGGTGTGTATCTGTACAATATGATGAATGGTTTCTTATATTATTTACTACCTGCAAAGAAAAAACATTTAAGTGAGATGAAACAAAGTATGTATTAAGAGTTCTTTCTTCTCTACACTGTGATCTAATCTTTCATATACAGTATTGTAATTCTAAAGTTAATTAGATTCAAATCATAATAAGAATATAAATGTTGGTGATCTTAAAAAAAAAAAAAATTATAAATTAAAGGCAATTTCTTCAGAGTACTTGGTGGTACAGAAGATGATTTCTTAAATCTTAGCAACTTACTATGCTATGAATCCAGTATTGAGGTAGTGAAAAAATTTTAGAAAAATTTTAAGTTTCTGAAGTATCCCTTCAGAAAGCTGCATAACCCCTAAGATATATGTAGTATCCCTGGGGTTCTTTATGGGGGAAACATGGGGTGACAAAGAAAATAAAGATTCTGTACATAAATGTTTACAGTATTGATAATCCAGGCTGGAAAGCACTGGGATTATCTAATCACAAGTAAGTGACAGAGATGTGGTGTTTAAGAAGCTGGAAAATAGACTAAGATCTCAAAAACCCAGACAGTTTGTTCAAGTGATAAAGAAAAATGATAACTTTTTAATCAATTTGTATCTTTCATAGCTAACAAACCTTCGGTCTTAACAATAGGATAATCTAGCGCCAGCTGGAAATCGGTTGAAAAACAATCAGATTGTAAAGCTAGGAATCTATGGCATCAGGCTCCTCGTTCGTATACGAAGTGGAAGCTGGTCACCGACTGGGCTTGGAACCTTGTGACATGTCAGTCTTTCTTTAACTGCCTTGAAGAGTTGACTTTCGCTTTGCTCACCTTCCACCCCCCCCCCCCCCCCCCCCCCCAAAGCCAGTTTTTTTACCCAAGCCCATAGTTTGTTTCATATTAATCCACCCCAGAAGTCCTGTGGCCATCAATATTTTTAGACGGCCTTCCAGGATTCCCATGTTCACGTTCCCTCGGAACAGATGTAATTTGCAGATGTGCCTCTCGCCTTTCCCTTTGCTTCATCATCAGCTGTGGCATGTGTAATGCTGGTCTGTCTCCCATGGGGATATTGCCACTTCAGGGAGAGGGGCCAGCTACATTTTGTTCTTTAAAATTTCACTTTTGTTATATTGAAGATAGTTTGAAAACATCTGTATTATGACATTGTTTTATGTACAGTAGTGCCTCAGGTTACGAAATTAATTAGTTCCGAAACAGCCTTCGTAACCTGATTTTTTTGTATCTACGTAGAACTACGTTTTACATGTAAATTGCCTAATTTGTTCCAAGCCCTACAAAAACACCACAATAAATTTTATAATAAAGCGAAATTGACCAATAAACAATGAAATATACAACAAATTGGACCAATCAGTACTTAACCTAACTGTTACTGTACCTGTAAATAAAGCGTATTAGTATACAGGGTACGTACATGTACACACAGTATTTCTTGTACCCTGTACACCAATACACTTTATTTACAGGTACAGTAACAGTTAAAGTACTGAATGGTCCAATTTGTTGTATTTCATTGTTTATTGGTCAATTTAACTTTATTATAAAATTTACGCTGGTGTTTTTGTAGGGTTTGGAACGAATTAGGCAATTTAGATGTAAAATGTAGTTCTACGTAGATACGAAAAAATCAGGTTACAAAGGCCGTTTCGGAACGGATTAATTTCGTAACCTGAGGCACTACTGTACATAAAACATTGTCATAATACAGATGTTTTCAAATTATCTTCAATATAACAAATGTAAAATTTTAAAGTACAAAATGTAGCTGGTCCCTCTCCCTGAAGCGGCAATATCCCCATGGGAGACAGACCAGCATTACACATACCACAGCTGAAGATGAAGCAAAGGAAAAGGCAGGAGGCACATCTCCTGCAATTTACATCTGTTCCAAAGGAACGTGAACATGGGAATCTTGGAAGGCCGTCTAAAAATATTGGAACCTTACCTTTCGAGTGAGGTGATGTCTGAAAGTGGCGACAGAGGGGGAGGACAAACAGCAGAAAACATGAACACTTAACTTTACGAAACACATTAAAAAAGGGCAGAAAACATTAACACTAAACTTTACGAAACACATTAACAAATGGCAGAAAACATTAACACTTCTTGATTATCTCCATCTTCGTCTCCAGAAAACATCCTCTTCTTTCCGTGAACTTCAGCAACATAATTGGGACCCATGCTAATAAGGTAAGTCATTAAGTTCACACAGAACACAATAAAGTAACTTACAGTACAACAAAAGCGAAATTACTAACACAAATTTACGTTAACAAAGGGAATATATGTGAACAAACGAATTCCAGGAGTTTACGATAACGCTGCCAGAAAAAAATGGTCAAGGAACGCCTTTACATAGAGGCATGATGGGACAGATGCTAACCAATAGGAGAGCAGGATCTTACGGTGGTGACTAGCATCAGGAACCACGGTATCTTTGTTTTTATCTAGTTACAAATTTTCTGGGAACATGGTAGTTTTAGTCTTTCAGAATTTGTGTTTCAGGATGTTTGAGACATTAGGGGTTCATGTTGCACACATTGTTTTCATGCTGGGATTTGCCTGTCTAGCATTGGAGTATTCCTACTTCTTCATGGATTTTAATGGTGTACAATTGTGTTCTTCCCAGAGAGATGTGGAAGAATGGAGGGGGTAGTACATCAGACCATAAGGAGAGTCATAAGACCTTAGAATGATGAAGGGCTACATGACTCTTAGCTAATATTTGCATAGTGGTGTCATAAAAGGGAAATCCATCACTAACCAAAGAGCATTAGATTCCCAGGCTACAGGAAGCAAGCCATTTTAAGTGGTTTGGTGTTCTGAATGATGTTCTGAATGGGAAAGACTCTGAAAAGGCTGTATGCTGGATGTAGGTCAAGCCACTACCAGGCTGTAAGCTCTGGTCCCTATATGTTCATAGTCCTTTGTCTACTTCACTTATACCCTATATAACTGTAATTTTGACATTACATTAAAATTTTTAATGGTGATCCAGTTTTATGGGGCTTGTCTAGCATCATAAAATTGAAATTTATGGACCCTAATGCGCTGAATTCTGGTTATCAGCACCATAAAGGGCCGATAATAAAGTTGTGGCATCATAAAATACATGACAGAGGCACCATTAACCCATTATTGGTGCCATTAACCAGAAATCAGGCCATAAGCACCATAAATCGCTGACTTTCAGTTAATAGCAGTTTTCACTTATCAGTAATCTGCCGAGAATGTAACCCCCTGCCAATAACCGGGGAACTGCCTGTATATTACTCTATTCATGTCACTAACAACATAGTATTCTAGTAAACAGTGTACAATATTCCATAATTTAATATGCCATTAAGAAAAAAATATCCACTTACTTTTCCAGAGGCCATGTCCCAGACTTCGTCCAAGTAAGGACGGTTGACCAGACCATTGCCAGTGTTGAGTACATGATCTTCTATAACAAAGAAGCCTACAACACCATGTAAATACTGTCGATACCCTTCCAAATTTTCATGCTGTAAAAGATGTACATTAACATAAACAGTATTCATTTAATGCATTACTATGGTTAAAGTTTTCATTGACAGAATTTATTCAAGTACTCTCAGCAGAAAAAGAAAATCTGTGCTAAAAATAAAATACATATTTCTGTTACTCTGAACGCTTATCATTACATTGAATAAGCAATACCAAAGTCCTCGGAACAATGCCCTTAACACTATCTGATATTTGTTTTTCATTATTAAAATGATATTGTTATAATACAATAAAGTTTCATACATACTTACCTGGCAGATATATACATAGCTAAGACTCCGTCGTCCCCGACAGAAATTCAAATTTCGCGCCACTCACTACAGGTAGGTCAGGTGATCTACCGGCCTGCCCTGGGCGGCAGGACTAGGAACCATTCCCGTTTTCTACTCATATATTTTCTCTTCCCCCTGTCTCCTTGCGGGGAGGCTGGGTGGGCCCTAATCGTATATATCTGCCAGGTAAGTATGTATGAAACTTTATTGTATTATAACAATATCATTTTCATACAATCAACTTACCTGTCAGATATATACATAGCTGATTGGCACCCTTCGGTGGAGGGTAAGAGACAGCTACTTCTGGAATAGACAGGTAAACAACATATGTTGTAGGTATAAATAAAAACCTTGGTTCCTACCTGATAGGTGGTAGACTTCGTGGGTGTTTGCCCCGTAGTCTGCATCACCTCAAGAAACTTTAGCGAGATATGTGATCTATGGCCAAGAATTCTTGTGGGTCTGCCGAAGGGGTCTTATCCACTTACTCGGCAGAGCCTGAAAGGACTTTGTCAATGGGTGCTGATCCACTTATATGACAACACACCTTATTAAGGAGCACACAACCAATCCCGACCACCTGATCCTAACCACCTTGTTAGTATTAAAAACTGCTCCGAGTTATCCCCAAACTCTTCGCAACAACCGTAACTCAAACCAAATTGCACACGCACACAATAATTTTTTCAAAAAAAAATTTTGATACTCATCTAATAAAAGATATCACAAGAGTTCCTTACTGAACGGAAGTGACTGGCCGCCTGTGCGGCATCTGCACTCGTTCAGCAGAAAGTCTAGAACATATCTATTAGACTTATGTAGTAATTAAAGATTGGTGTTAGCTCCTGTACCCAGGATTGTGCCCGCAGACACAAAAGGACCTAAAGAAAAACATTTTTCATAGGTCACACGAACGTCCTTGAAATAGTGAGAAGCAAACACAGAATTACATCTCCAATATGTCGCTTCCAAGATATTCTTAAGCGACATATTTCTCTGAAAAGAGAGAGACGTAGCTACTGCTCTCACTTCATGAGCTCTTACTCTCAGGAGTTTGAAAGAATCATCCGTGCAAGCCTTATGAGCGTCCGAAATGACGTTCCTGACAAAAAAGGCTAAAGCATTCTTAGACATAGGTCTTGATGGATCCTTCACCAAGCACCAAAGACCTTGTCTAGAACCTCCCAACTGTTTCTTTTTCTGTATGTAAAACTTTAACGCCCTTACTGGGCAAAGAGACCTCTCCGGTTCCCTGCCGACGAGACCCGATAAGCCTTTTACTTCGAAGTTTCTCGGCCAGGGATTCGAAGGATTTTCATTCTTCGCCAAGAATAATTCTTTGAAGGAACAGATTGCTGAATCTAGATTAAAACCCACTTTATCACTAAGGGCGTGCAGCTCACTAACTCTTTTCGCCGTCGCCAGTGACAAAAGAAATAAACATTTTCTCGTTATGTCACGAAACGAGGCTAAGTGCAGAGGTTCAAATCTCTCTGATGACAAGAACTTAAGCACCACATCTAGATTCCAGTTAGGGGGAGAAGTAATGTTAGACTTCTTGGTCTCAAAAGATCTAATCAGATCATGTAGATCTTTATCGTTTCCCAAATCTAGGCCTCTATTCCTAAAGACGGCCGATAGCATACTCCTATAGCCCTTTATCGTGGCTACGGAGAGACGCGATTCCTCTCTCAAAAATAACAGAAAATCAGCGATTTCTGTTACAGAGGTACTGGAGGAGGACAACTTCTTCGACTTACACCACCTTCTAAAAACTTCCCACTTCGATTGGTAAACACGGATAGTGGAAGTTCTCCGGGCTCTAGCGATCGAGCTTGCTGCTTTGCTAGAAAAGCCTCTCGCTCTGACAAGTCTTTCGATAGTCGAAAGGCAGTCAGAGCGAGAGCGGGGAGGTTTTGATGAAACCTCTCGAAGTGTGGTTGTCTGAGAAGATCCTTCCTTTGTGGAAGGGATCTGGGAAGTCTACCATCCACTCCAGCACCTCTGGGAACCACTCTTGAGCTGGCCAAAAGGGGGCTATCAGGGTCATTCTTGTCCCCTTTGAAGTCACAAACTTCCTGAGCACTTGCCCCAGAATCTTGAATGGGGGAAATGCGTAAACGTCTACATGAGACCAATCTAGCAGGAAGGCGTCTACTGTTAGAGCTCTGGGGTCTTCTATTACTGAACAGAAGACTTCCAGTCTTTTTGAGAGGAACGTGGCAAAGAGGTCGACATGAGGAGTCCCCCAAAGAGACCAGAGATTCCGGCAAACTTCTGAGTGGAGGGTCCATTCGGTATGAAGGACCTGGTTCCTCCTGCTCAGCCTGTCTGCTATCACGTTCCTTACTCCCTGAACAAACCTCGTCAACAGAGAGATGTTCCTTTGCGATGTCCACAACAGCAGGTCTCTCGCGAGCTCGTACAGGGCATACGAGTGGGTACCTCCTTGCTTTCGAATGTATGCAAGGGCGGTTGTATTGTCCGCATTCACTTGTACTATCTTGTTCCTCACTAAAGGTTCGAAGCTCTTTAGGGCTAGGTGTACGGCAAACAGCTCTTTGCAGTTTATGTGCCAGGACACTTGAAGAGCATTCCAAGTGCCTGACACCTATCTCTTTCCCAAGGTTGCTCCCCAACCTTTTTCCGACGCGTCGGAAAACAATACAAGGTTTGGGTTCTGTGTTTCTAGGGAAGTACCCTTGTTTTCCTTCAGTGGGAGTAACCACCATTCTAAATGGCGTTTCATCAGAACTGGAATGGGAAAACTGTCCGAGAGAAGCCCTGTCTTCATGTTCCACGATCTTCTGAGGAAGAACTGAAGCGGACGGAGATGAAGTCTTCCTAGAGGAAAGAACTGTTCGAGCGAGGAAAGAGTCCCTAATAGGCTCAACCATTCCCTCGCCGAAGTACGTTCCTTCCTTAGGAAGAGAGAGACTTTTTCTAAACCTCTCGTTAGTCTCTCTTGAGAAGGAAATACTCGAAAACCCCGAGAATCCATCTGAATCCCCAGATAGACCAAGTTCTGGCTGGGGATCAGTTGGGACTTCTCGAGGTTCACGAGTAATCCTAAGGTCTTTATCAGGTTTAGTGTCACAGTCAGGTCCTCCAAACACTGTTTCTCTGACTTTGCTCTGATGAGCCAGTCGTCTAGGTACAGAGATATACTGATTCCTTTCAGGTGAAGCCATCTCGCCACATTTTTCATAAGGCTCGTGAAAACCTGAGGCGCCGTAGACAGGCCGAAACACAAGGCTCTGAATTGGAAGATCCTTCCCCCCGTCATGAAACGGAGGTACTTCTTCGACGAAGGATGGATCGGGACGTGAAAATAGGCGTCCTGGAGATCCAGAGACACCATCCAATCCCCTTGGCGAAGAGCCGCAAGGACTGATGCAGAGGTCTCCATGGAGAACATCTGTTTCTGAACAAACTTGTTCAGAGCGCTGACATCCAGAACTGGTCTCCAGCCCCCCGAGGCTTTCGCAACCAAGAAAAGACGATTGTAAAACCCTGGGGAGCTTTGATCCAGCACTAGCTCTATAGCTCTCTTGTCCCACATCTGATCCACCATTTATTGAAGAGTATCTTTCAACACAGGGTCCTTGTAATTGGCGGACAATTCCCGCGGAGTTGATGTCAGGGGAGGATTGTCCAGGAAAGGAATGAGGTATCCCTTCTGTAGAACAGACATAGACCAAGCGTCTGTATCTATGAGAGTCCAGGCTTCCGCAAATCCCCGGAGCCTGGCACTTACTGGTGTTTGGAGGAGCGCCACTTCACTTTCCCCTTTTAAAGGGACGGAAAGAGGCTCTACCTCTCTTCTCGGTCGTTTTTCTTTTAGCGGTAACTCTAGCGGGAGGGCCTCCTCGAAAGGGCCGAACAGGCGTAGACACACCTTTCTTGTCTCCCACCATCACTGGTCTCTTCTTCCTGGAAGATTGCAGGAGAAGATCCTGTGTTGCTTTCTCCGTCAGAGAACGGGAAATGTCCCTCACCAACTGCGAAGGGAACAGAAAGTCAGACCTGGGAGCGAATAACAAGGCTGCCCTTTGCGAATGGGATACTGCTTTCGTCAAGAAAGCGCTAAAAACAGATCTCTCTTCTTCAAGAGACCTGCTCCAAATAAGGAAGAAACTTCTCCTGAGCCATCCTGTACCGCCTTGTCAATACAGGACAAAATTGCAAGGAGTACGTCCGGATCTAGTCCTTCAGAGGCATGAGCCTTCTTGGACATCACCCCAAGGGACCAATCTAGGAAGTTGAAGACTTCTAAAATGTGAAAAAGTCCCTTGAGGAGATGATCCAACTCTGAAAGACCCCAAGTAATCTTCGCAGTATGAAGGCTATGTCTCCTGGATGCATCTACCAGACTGGAAAAGTCAGCTTCAGCCGAAGCTGGGAGAGTGAGTCCCATATTCTCCCCAGTCTGGTACCAAATACCTCTCTTGCCCGTAAGTCTAGCGGGAGGCATGCAAAACACCGTCCTGACTAGCTCCTTCTTGGTTAGCATCCAGCTATCCAGCGACTGAAGAGCTCTCTTCATAGAAATCGTCGGTCTCATCTTCAAGAAAGCCGACGACTTCGGCGTCTTAGAGCATGAAAAAAGTGAACGAGGCGAAGGAGGAGCGGCAGGGATCAATGCATCTCCGTATTCCTGGAGGAGGAGAGCTGTCAAAACTTTGTAGTTAGACAGCCCTTCTCTGCCGTGAGTCTCGTCCTCTGAGTCCTCTTCCAATATCGGATCAGAAGGAGAAGTCACTTCCCGTTCCGGGTCTTCCTGCCCAAAAACTCTCTACGGGAGACAAACTCCTAATAGGAGAGGGGCTAAGAGAGTGTATAGCGCTCCTCTGCTTGGCTGGCTCCTCGCGCTTGGCTGGCTCCTCGCGCTTGGCTGGCTCCTCGCGCTTGGCTGGCTCCTGCTTGGCTCTCGCGCTGGCTGCCTCGCGCCTGGCTGGCGCCTCGCGGGCCTCGGCTGCCCTCGCGCTGGCTGATCCTCGCGCTTTGGCTGGCGGCGCCTCGCTGCCTGCCTGACTGATGCCTCGCGCCTCTCTAAACTCTCACGCCTGACTGACGCCTCGCGCCTTTCTGGTGCCAAATCCTTGTATGGATGATGCTTGTCTGGCGCCTCGCGCCAGGCTGAATCCTCGCGCCTGGCTGAATCCTCGCGCTCGGCTGAAGCTGCTGGTCTGGCAGACGTATCCCGTCTGGAAATATCCTCGCGCCTGTAAAGCATTTCTCGCTTGTCTGGCGCTTTAATCCTATAAGACGCTTCTCGTCTGTAGGAAACCTCGCGCTTGACTGGCGCCTCGCGCTTGTCTGGCGATTCAAAATCGTCCAAAGAGTCTATCCGAGTAGATCTCAAACGCCTCACGTCCCACAGGAGCCTCACTCCTGGCGGGAGAAGGAAGACGAGTCTTCTTGACAGGAAGTCTCACGTCTTTCTTACGAGGGGGATCCTTCGAAAGGACTCCTACCAAGGCGGATAACTGTTCTTGCACAGCCAAAATGATCCTCTTGGAAGCCTCTCCGGCGTCTTCTTGAACGGGAGAGGGAGACCTCGAAGGAGTTTTGTCCAAACCATGGGACGTCAAAACCCTCTTAGCCTTCTTGATGGAAGGAGGCGCTTCTTCCGAAAAGCGTTCGGGGCTAGAATCCAACACAGGATCTTTCCAGTGCCTTTTCAGGGGCCTGGACAAGTCCGAATCCTTCCACCCTCGTTTAGGAGAGGGAGAAGCGGACGAAGAGAAGCACTCTCTGAGGACGCTTTTCCTATAGCGGTCCTGAGCAGTCTGTCTATTTACAGAGCCTGCTGAAGGGACGCCTGACCGGGGGGAATTCTCCACAACCTCCGTACGGCTTTCGACTTTCCTTCTCCTCTGGGCTTCACAATCCTTACCTTTCATGGCAGCCATTTTGGATTTCATCCTGTGAAGAGTAGCTTTCAGTTCAGCAATTTCCGAGGCCGAATCTGAATGTAAAGCCAGTGAGGGCCCTGATACAGAATTAGAATCAAATGCATAGTTAAGAGAAGAGTTAGAATCATCCAAAGGCTCAATAGGCCTTGTACTACTACCCACAATCTTAGATGCAGCCCTTCTGACTCTATCCCTTTCTAACTTCTTCAAGTAAGAAGTTAGAGTCTTCCATTTCTCAACATTCAACCTCTCACACTCATGACAGGTGTTAGAAATAGAACAATCAAAACCTCTACATTTGCGACATACAGTGTGAGGATCAACCGAAGCTTTCGGTATCCTCACCTTGCAGCCTACATTCACACACACACTCACACAACCACTTGAATCAGACATTCTTGAAGAAAAATCAAAAGCAAGTCCAAATCCAGTCCACAGTAGCGAATGCCAAAACAACAATCCAGGTACGTCACCAAAAGTCCACAAAAAGATGATCAATTGTCTAGAAAAGCGAATTCCAGTCAGGAGGTGGCAGCAACGATGTTGATACCACCGGCGACAGAAAATATATGAGTAGAAAACGGGAATGGTTCCTAGTCCTGCCGCCCAGGGCAGGCCGGTAGATCACCTGACCTACCTGTAGCGAGTGGCGCGAAATTTGAATTTCTGTCGGGGACGAAGGAGTCTTAGCTATGTATATATCTGACAGGTAAGTTGATTGTATGAAATTTCTAATTTTAATGGAAACTCGCCTCATAGTTACATACAAAGAAAGAAACTGACCTTCAGAACAAAGTAGCTTAATCACAAACCAGAAGCCTACATTTATATATACGTACTTATATACATGTGCAGCACATTAAAGGTAAATTATACTACCCCAGAAAACAAACACTATATAGCAGACTAAGCATATGACCAGTATACAATAAAAAAAAATATATTCCTTCTATTCTCACCATATTCGTGGGAGGTTGTAATGCCAATCTCGCTTGTTCTCTACGTTGTTGCCTATAATACGTTTCAAATTGTTCCCTTGCTCCTAACACAGTGTAAATATGAAGGCACCTATACACTGGGGCAAAATTGATCAAATCTTGTGCACAGAGGTCTTCCTCTTCATCACTCTGTGCTTCAGACTGAGCCTCGTATGTTTCACCTGAAAATAAAAAGTATTACCTGTATGCTAAATAGTGCTAGATTTCTATGTAAGAAAAATAAATCTCTCCTATAGCATTTTAAATTTCTAATCAACATTAAAAATAATTAAGTTACCTGGAAAATATGAACGCTTCTCCAAACTATACAATGCTCATCAGCACAACAGGCTTGATTATATGTTTTGCACCATGTTTTAAAAATTAATCATCCACAAAACAAAAATTAAAGAGTTCATCTTTCAAAGTGTCTTAGAAACTACCCTCAGCATAGAACTGTAGTGCTTTCTGACAGTTTTGCTATCCAAATAGATGTCAGCCACAAATCTAAGCAATCGGTTCATCTCTTATTAAAAAAATGTATATCCTCACTGGTACATTTCTTATTTTCATATTTTCCCTTTACTCTCTCTCATAGGATCCTGCTATCACATAAAACTTCTGCCTGAATTCCAATCCACACCCTTCGAAGCCTTCACATTGGTAAACGTACTGCCACTTTACAAAACACTTACTCCTCCCTTTCTCATCATGATACAAAGCCAATTCACTTTTAATTTTCCTGCTTTTAATGATCATAGCATTTTCCAGTCATACCTTTCAGAATCTTTTTCCTGTATTGGTGCCTATCTCTCTGCTGCATAAAGAAGAACATGCCTTAAATGTCAAGTCTCTGTGTTAAATAAATTCTTCTTATTTACAAGTACCTGTAATTCATACTAACTTACTTCTCACTTTATCCACACTGCTGCTGCCCTATTGTCTTCTGCTCTCTTGAAATCCTGCCTTGCAATCAGTATGTTACGACACATATGTTCTACCTCAATCTCTTCATCATCCCCTCTCATACACATGAAGCCATTGAAAATCTCTCAATCACTAGTTTGTAATCTTCAGCATCTGTGACACCATCTGTTACACTCAATATGTACATAGTACTGTGTTACATTCGTCCTTACACCTGGTCTCCAGCAAATGCATTTTCCATTACGTACTACCTTACCAACGAGTATAATCTAAGTTCTGCTAAAAGACCAATGTGCTTTTTTAGCATTTCACTTCTAAGTTCTGCTTATAGAGCACTACACTGAAGCATTTCACCACATCTTTAAACTGTTCATACTCACTCTAAACTGTTAATATTCACTTGACAACCGGATATTTGATAACTGGCCAAATGGCCCAATTCCTGTATGATGATAATGTATATGTACACTAACCGAACAGTTAAGTTCAAAGGATGCAAATAAGCAGCAGAAGCATGGGTTAGCCTTAAAGCCATACATTTAACTAGTTATGAGCTATACTAACCTATTCAGATGCCATATTTTCTCTAGTTCCTCTTGTTATATAAACATCCAGTTCATATTCCTTCCCTAACTTCTCAAAATCTATCAATGAAGTAGTACTACTTTCTTTTCAACTTCATTGTAACATTCACCTATTCAATGGTTGGTCCATTTTCAGTCATTTATATCTTTCTCAACCATTTAACTATTTCGTATATGTTTCGCTCCCTCTGTTATGTTAACATTCTGATTCCATTTCCTGCACAGCTCTCTTATACATCTTAGCACTAGTCATAAAACATCAAGGCATATGACAATTACAGTTACCAAAATAATCATACATAGAAATAATTTTCTTTAACAGCAATCAATTACCAAAACATACAATAGATAATAAAAAAAATGCAAACAGGCAATACAGTAAAATGTTGATTAGTAGTAAAATGAACACTAATTTTAGTTACAGATTTAGCCTTGGACTGCTGAAGTTCAAATTTCTAAGTTCAATTTGTTGAGGAACATAAGGGGAGTAGTTTTACAAGATTTAAATTTCCAACCTTATATGATTCAGTTTATTATAAAATGGCCACTGATGTTAATTTGGATTTTGAAATTTAACTAATTAATTGCCTAAGTTGTATATATGCCCTTTTATTTGGTTATATAATCAAGCCATTTTCCCTCATAGGAGGTGGCACTGGAGAGCAACTTAAATTTTGATAACTTGAAACTTATTAATAATGAATGATGGATGAATGGTACAGCCTATCAAATTTAACAGCATAACCTATAAAAAAATACAAAAAAGGATATTGATTTAAATACCTGTAAAAGGGTTTGGTGGCATTGGAGCATGTTTTTTCATCCGTGTCATGGCTAATTTTGGATCCATGTTGTACTGTAATGCTGCATGCTTCATAGCTACCTGACCAATACGGGCTGAAACCCTGACAAAAAAGCAGAGGTATTAATATCATAATCTCTGATTCTTCATCATTTTACGAAAAAATTACTAGGGTACTTTGTACAGTTGATATCCCAATGAACATTTCAAATAATTTTAGTACTTACAATGTCTAAAGTAACTTTCATATTCCACAAAAATAAGCCTCTTATTCTACTACACTTCTGTAATGGCCACAATGATACAGTTAACAACAAAAGTAGTCCTTGATATCTGCCCAGATAAATTACCCTGTACATGAAGATGACCAGTTAATAATCTATACTCGATGGTTCAGCTAAAACTATCTTTTATAAAAGATAAGTATAGTAAATACTTGTCAAGTTATTGGAGGTTGACTGATTTTCAAATGCAGTATGTACTGTTGTTTAACCAGACCAGTGAACCAAATCTGAACTAAAACACAAAGCACCCAAATCAATTACTACAAACTTAAAAAAAAACAAGCACAGCATTTAAACTAAAAAAGTACTAAATAGGTGCAAGAGACAAAAAATAATATAAAAGAGATGTAAACTTGTCTCAAACAATGAACATCTAACTCACTGGCATGGGATAAAAAGAACATTAGAATACTAATGAGATACTTTTGCCAAGATACTACCCAATACCCACATAAAGCAGGTCCCTGAATATAATCAAATCTACATACACCCTTCCCTTCTTTAGGGGAGGGCAGAGTTAGTCACAATTCATCATTTCATGTCATTCAATAAATTCAACACATTTTGCCCATAAAGTGATGAAGAAACTGGTGTACATTCACTGTGGGTTGCCAATAACAGCTGAGGCTGTCCTGGCTTAAAAACCTACTTTGCACAATTTTTATATCCATACAGAATTTTGAAGTCAATCATTAAATCTCTTACTAACGTTTATGCTCACTTCACACAAAACCAGTCACTGTGGAAGTACTGGCATTATCTGTGGAATAATGGCTAGGAGGATAAGTAGGTATTGTTCAAAGGTTACTTGTGCTCTTCACTCACTACCCATTGGTTGAGCAATGCCAACAAAGCATATTCTGAAACTTTGAGATCAAAAGCAACTATACTGAATTTTGCCCAAGAGCAGCCTGAATCTCCCACAACCACTTTAGCCTACTGATGATTTCACTGAGAAAAGTTACACAGCAGTAAACTGGACTGTACAGAAAACTTAAGTATAATTAGGGGTTTATGCTTAGTATGCTCAAAAGTTCTGTACTTTGCATGTACACAATACTATTAAACTAGTATTTGTATATATCACATAGTAATCTACACAAGTACATAGCATGCATACATTTGCAGATTTTATATCCATAAGCTTATGCTACCAATAAGAAAGTCTAAAAATAAAGAAATAGCATTACACTAGAAAAATGATAATTACCTTCTAATAGTTTCAAGGAAGTCTTTGATATCTGACATAGAAGCCTGTTTGATGTCTTCACGCACCCGGGGAATATTGTCTCGCATTTGTTGAGCAAACCTATAACTAGCAACTCGAGGAAGATATGTGTGTTCTAACTGTTCCAACGTTTTCAGCGCTGGATAATACCTGAAAGTTAGGGAAAACTGTCTTGATCCAAAATTTTGAATTTGAGGTATTAATTGCAGCCCTAATATTTATGTGCACTTCCATAATGCATAGTAACAGCTTTAATAAATATGATTTTAGACAGTGATATATAACCAAAGAGATATCCTGACTGTTACTCTTAAATATATCAGAAATCACAAAAATAAAGATTTAAAATTATGCTATTAAAATTATAAACACAACTCTTACTGACCTCTTTTCCTGCATCTGTTTTTGTAGCTTGGAATATGTTGTTAATACTGGCAGACATAGAGTAAGAGCATCTATTGCAGCACATATATTAGACTGCACTTTCCTTGTTTTTATTAATTCTTCGCTTTTCATTAAGAGATGTTTTGCCGACTCCTGTGCCTCCTCATCTATCCTCACAACTTCTGTCTGTTGAAGGAAGGTGGTGTGTTATACTAATAAAAATACTGAAAAAAAGTATGTATATTATTTTTGTAACTAAAATAAAATATTTTAAACACAAAATACTGGCAATGTTCTGAAAATGTACATTAAAACTAAATACTTTTCATAAACCAAAATACATAGCTTATGTGTCATTACAATACACCCTTTCAGTCATGAGACCTTTGCTAGTTCCTCCTATCCCAATCTCTGATAAACTATATTCTTCTCCGAATGCTTTCTGTAAGTAATAATGATACTCTTGGTCTCATTTCGAAACAGAATAGCAGTACTTGTATTTTATTGTGATAATGTATTATGAAAAATAAAAGGGTCAAAATTTCAAATTAAAAATTGCCATAAATGATGTGTGTTAGTATTAAAAGTAATTTTAAAGTTCGATTCTGGCCAGAAGTCATTTACAAAAACTGCAGGGATCCATAAAGTCAGCTGACTGGAACTCATAAAAGTCTGGAGGAATGAAGAATAAAAATTCCAAAGGTGAGCACAAAGAACCTTTGGCAACTGAAGAAGTGGTGTGGCTGGATGTGGCCACATGCTTGATATATGAGACAGCAGTGTGACAACAGTCTGAAGGAGCACTGGAGGTAGGAGCATGAATAGACTCAGAACAGAAAGGGCCTCAACACAAGAGGATCATGAAAAGCACTTTTTCTACAGCTTTCCAGTAAAATATGCTGAACACAGAGAAGGGGGCTAATCATGATAAATAGCACAAATAAAAGATAGTCATCAAAAAAACAAAAACAAGAACATAATATACATAGTACTACCATTATGGTGAAAACAAGATCAATCCCGTAAATACAGTATGAAAAAATAACAAAGCAAAAAATCCCAAACCTTGCAAGTGTACGAAAAGATAAGAACTGGCCCTTACTTATAACAAAAAGAAAACCTTGATGATAAACACAATCCTAACAAAAGTTTATACTTGAACTAAAAAATAAACAGGCCCAATCCAATAATCAACCAGCTACAATAGTAAACCCTACAACTACACAAGCTCTGAACTGGAAATGATTAATAGTCAAATACTAATTAGTTATCACTACAAATACTATAGTCAAACTCAGCCTTTTTGGCCACTAAGGCGTTGGCCTTGTTTACCCTGGATTTTCCACCCCGTTGCCATTCTCCCAAGGTAGGTACTTCCGCCCCACCTTTCTCTCTCTCTCTCTCTCTCTCTTTTTCTTGTGTTCAGCCTCTGACCACCATTCTTGATTTGCTTTGGAGCAAATCCTTCTAACTGTCCTTTTGCTTACTTTGGCGGCTTTGGCTGTGTCCGCCGTTGGCCTTTTCATCTGTGCAGGCAGGGGCAGCGAGAAGTGGGAGATGTTTACATGGTGGGTCTGTGACACGGAATGACCTTGTCGGGCTGAGGTGGCAACGGAGCACTAACCCAGCACAGAGGTGTTGTCAAATCTCAGGACAACATTTTTAGTAACATTCATTTTCCCATCAAAAACTTAGTCATTCTTAAACAAAATGAAGTTTTATTATGAAACATGAGTAATTACCATATATTTAATTAGTATAAAAAATATCAGAGGCATTTCTTCATCACTGTCGTGGCGTAATTAGAGAACTGGGGCAACTGTGCGGCCAATGCCTTAGTGGCCAAAAAGGCTGAGTTTGACTATAATTAGTTATCACCAAAACAAATGAAAAAGCACTCCCTAAAAATAAACAAAATTAGCACAATGTGAAAACGGCACACGGCACCAGCTATCACTCAACCAACAATAATGAAACTTTACAGATCTTGCACTGAAAATCTTTTCACGATACACTGAAAACTAGAAGTTTTAAAAGTGCACTTAATGAAATGTACCTACACAAAGTCTCTAATGCTCAAACTAATCAATTTACCTTGAGTTTGTGTGCCTGTGATCTGACTTGCAAAAGTTCTCGAATTGAGTCGATGAAACCCTGGTAGTGATGATTACACATGCGCTCAATATCACGGTCATGGTTTCGGATTCGAGCATCCAGCCTTTCCATAAACTTGCCATGTTCATCGCCATCATATATTGTCCTGTAAAAATTTCAATACGAACACAAATTAATTTTGGATAGAAATTGAAGAATAAAAATTTATGACTCAATGTATTGCTCAGCTTATTAACAAAACCTTTGGATTGTCATAAATCAAAAAATAAATCCTTTTTTATTTAAATATTACTGTATCATGATAAATTATACATTACTAGTAATGAATAACATCTGGAAACCCCAGGATCATTCATAAAATACAACATAACTGCTGTGTGACTGGATTCAACTACGTATCTACTTATGCATTATATTAGGTTACAATTCAAGTTTTTATACTGTAGATAACACACTCAATATTTTGGAATTTATTATGGTACCATACTTAAAAACATAATGCCCAAGTTATAAAGGTGTTGTTCTTTGACTACAATGCACACATTATTAAACCTACTGGGCTTTCAATTGCATGTATCACAAAAGTTATCTCTTTGTTCATTTTAACTACTGTCCAATAATCATCAAAACACTTTAATAAGTCTGAAGCTTTTGCACCAAACAACAGTAAGTTTTTTATTGACATTAATCCACCAATCATCACCTTTTAAAGTGAACTGAACATCAAGTGTCCACCATAATCTACAGAACAGAATATATAGACATTTATACCCAGCAGTTTAGAAAAGCCTATTTATTTATATTAATGTTGGCTCATCATTATCACTTTCTCACAAATATATCAGTAATTAAATTCCTTTCTCTATATTTTCTTCCAAAAAGTGTATTAATACATAACTACTTTTAGAGGTTAGTAAACTACGACAAGTTCCACCTTATATCATGGAACAATAGCAATGAAGTTGTATTAGAAATAGCAATGAAGTCGTATTAGAAATAGCAATGAAGCTGTATTAGAAATGGCAATGAAGTTGTATTAGAAATACAACTTCCAGTAGTACTGGAAGTCTCCGGTTATTGGCAGGGGTTCTGTTCTCAGAGGGGTGATGATAAGCAAAAACCCCCATTAACCAAAACTTGGCAATGTATGGCACCAAGTTTCAGTTAATGGCGCCGATAACCAGTTAATGACACCTCTATTAGGTATGTTATGGTGCCCCAGCTCTGTTATCAGCACCTTATGGCACCAATAACCGAAACTTGTCCTGTTATGGCGCTAGACAAGCCCCATAAAACCGGATCGCCATTAACTGAGTCGGCCGATAACTGGGGACTGCCTGTATATGGTATTTTTATATTTATCACAGATAAAACTTAATCTAAGCAATTTCTATAATGAACAATGCCACGATACTTGTGGAGCAGTTGAAAGGCCAAGGCATAATGCTTGAAATTGGTAAACACTCTTCTCTGAAACACAAAGCGTAAGTATTTCCTGGACTTTTGATGAACTGATGAACATGGATGTGGATGAAGGCATCCTGCATGTCTATGGATGTCAGCCAGTCATCCCTCTGAATTGATGACATGACTGAGTGGCTTGTCTCAACCCTGAACTTCATCTTTTCTACAAAGAAACTCAGGGTGCTCACATCCAAAACCAGCCTCCATCCCTCTGATGGTTTGGGGACCACTAATAGAAGGTTGTAAAACCAGTCTGACCTGATGTCATTTACTTCCTTGATGGCTCTCTTCTCGAGGAGTGAGGCCACTTCATTTGCCAGCACCGAAAACCTCTCGGAGCCTACCAAGTAGAGTGTCAGTTTTTTCTCTGAAGGGAAGAGAGTGACCTTCCTTGAGCACTGACACTATAATTCTCCACTCCTTCCAAAAATGTAGAAGCCTCACTCCTACAGGTGCATGAAGGACAAAAATCCTCACTTTTGGGCAGACAGTTTTTTAGAAAGTTGAGACAAAAACAAAGGTTCAATCGTGGTCTAGACTGGGCTATGGTTCTACTACCTCGAAAGGGCAAAGTCTGAAGGGGAGAACCAGATGAGAATGGGGATAGCTAAATGAAGACTTCCCCTACTCTCTTTACTCAGCTAGCCACCTATCCAATTCGCCGAAAGCCTTCCTCGCTGAAGGAGAAAGTACCATTTTTGGTAGTTTGTCGTCTGCAGGCTTAACAGTCATGGAAAATGTCGAAGCTAGAGAAGCAGGAGCCGTAGGAGTGAATAAACCTGGGAAGTTATGCAGCAGGTACTTCAATAATGCAAAATAAGCAGTCGGAGGTGAGCGTTGATCTAAAAATTCAGCCTCACCATCCTCTTCTGAAGACACGGGCAATAGCAACAAACTCCTAGGGTCCTGGTTAAAAGAGGGGCTTCCTTGAGCAGACTCAGAACGTCAGATAACTGACACAGAATCAGGAACAGCGAAGGTTCTGTGGAAGATGAAGGAATGGCTGGTGCCACTTGCTTGGCATCTGGTACTGAGCACATTGTAGAATGCGTCACACCATCTGAAGGCAAAGTTTGTCATGAGTAACACTCTTGACTGTAGAAGGGGGTTCGTATACTGGCAAGCGCTGAAAAACTAGAGATTCAGGCATCCCTGGGCGCTCAGGGGTTAGTAGCAGCTCAGCGAAAAACGTTCTGGGGAGTTCCAAAACTACATGAAGGTTTCACTGGTTCCCTAAATCTTTTGCATGGCACTGGGGGAGAGTGGACTTTGTCCGAAACAGGTCTTTTCAGTGGCCGTGATTCATCACTAAAGTGCCACTGGCATCAATCCTCAGGGCTGGATGGCTTCGAACTCAAGGAAAGCCTGTACACTTTCCTCTGGATGCCTTTCCAATGGCCATCCTTCATCACGACCTGAGACATTGTAGCAGGTCTGACTAAGGAGATGACTGTCCATGGGCAGTCACCACCAATCTCAATATGGCCTCCGGTATGACTGCTTCCAGATGCAGGGGAGTAAGCCAGTGACCTGTGCCTAAGAGCATCGGTGGGACAGCCACCTCCTCCACCGACACTTCACTAACAACACTTTTATTCTTTTCCTTATCCATAAGGACACACACTGAACATGCTGAGTCACTGTATCAACAATTAACACCATCTTAGCATCAAAATTACAAAATTTTCAATTCAAGGCTGGCAAGGGGATCAAGACCCGAAGCAGGGAAGCTGGGTAAGGGAGCAGGTTGATTAATCAAAGGACTGGGAACTGGTAACAAAGCAGGAGCAGTCATAGAAGTGCTAGGATTGTCCACAGAAGACTTAGCAGAATTATTCTTAGCATCCCACTCAGCAAATTCATTACAAGTCTTGCCAATTGAACACTCCTGTCCTCTACATTCAATGCACAAGGTGTGCGAAACACATTCTCTTTGTCAGTTTGGTACTACTGCAGCCTTTGCTACAATACCTTATGCTAATAGCACTAGAGTCAGACATATTGAAATGAAAAAATTCATCTTGAAACAGTCAAATCCAGGTAATAAGTCGTAATAAAGTGGAATTAATGTTCTCTAACAGAGAACTAGACCATAACACGTGCTAAAATAATTCACCAAACAACTCCAGAGGAAAAGCCAATGAAAATCAAAATCTCCAGAGGAAAAGCCAATGAAAATCAAAATCTAAGCTGACTGCTCCACAACTGAACTTCAGTCAAGAGTATGCAGAAATATGTAATTTACTACTTGGTAAATTACATATTTAAGAAGTATTTTTGTCAAAATGGCAGCTGTACTGGCACATCAAATGACTACTGCTCTTATCACCAAAATGAAAATTTCAATACTACATTTATTTTGCATAGTCTTCTCTATTTTCCTTATCAAGGATTTCTTAATGTTACTAAAACAGGCAAGCAACGTGCCAAAGGGGATCGTCAAATCTAGTATAGTCATACTGAATTGTATTTATAACTGCTACTACAAGTTGTTCTCTCTTGACGTGAAGTTTCACCCAGATCTGCCAGGGCATTATCACAGCGATGGTTGCTGGAGGACTGAATCTTGGTGGTGAGTCCTTCTCTTTATATCATGGTCGTGCGAGCGCCCACACACCTGAGAAGGTCGATGTACCTCGAGTGTTTCTGACGCCTGGCCGCCAGCCAATGAAATGTCAAATAACCCCCAGGTCCTGCAAGAGCATCCGTAATAAATATAATTCAATATGACTATAGTACCAGATTTGACGATCCCCTTTGGCATGTTGCTTGCCAGTTTTAGCAACATTGAAAAATCCTTGATAAAGAAAATAGAGAAAAGACTACACAAAATTAATGGAGCTGATGCAGCAATCCTTTTTAACAAGACTTGTTTAAAAGAGGGTCTACTCCCAAAATAATACATTTAACTTTTATAGTTTACTAAATAGACAAAATCCTGTAGGAGACAGAGAGAGGAAAACATGACATCACTCCACAGTACTTTTTTCATCTCTTACATGTCACTGATCGTTGAAATATAAATGATCTGATCAGTAACAATACATGTACATATTCTCAAACACAGTAACATGCATGATCACTGTCCTTCCCAAAAATTGTGTATTATTTTTACTGATAGGTTACTGGATTTTAATCTGACAGTTTCCCTAAATAATATACTAATCATAATTCCAAGCTAAATATTACATACTATATAGTATTCATGAACAACGTTAGCAACTGCAAAGGTTCAGACTTCCCATTTGCTCTTCATCAAAGATAAAGTCTGCATGTCAACAAATTCCAGTGATCTTCTTCTCTGCTACTATACATGGTAAAGACATGTACTATACAGTTATTGTATTTGAACATGAAGTCTAGAATATCTGGTTGCCTTCAAATTATATACTGGCGGGTCACAGGACGCCGAAGGCATTCTGAGTAATACATGCCCCGTGACCTGGTATAGATGCCAATAGTCCCTGGATCTCACAAGTTTAATTTTAATTCTACCGGTTTCCAGCTTGGCGCTAGTATAATCCTATTATTAAGACCGAAGGTTTGTTTCGTACATGAACAATTATATGTTGTCCCATACTACCCACATCATAATGTCACTTCTGCTGTGTAGAATACTAGAGCCAGCGTTCCTTGAAGTTGGTTTGTCCTAAACGATTTTGGAAAAATAGTATATTGTAGTATTTCTGAAATGCCTGAAAGACATTTTCATAACCATACTGCAGGGAATATAGTATAAAAATCTTGTACAGGCAAAGGATGCACTAATATGTAGCCTATGCGAGGTTCTGGTAGCTTATACATCAAGTTTGACATTAATTTACAAAAAGTAGCTAACTATACTGCATTCAAGGAGACCAATGAATTTAACCCTTATACACGATAAAAAAAAAAAAAAAAACTGACAGTCAAATAATATTTCTTGTTGAATCAGATACAAAAAATAGAGCTACTTTAATAAAGATACAATTATTTGGCATAACATTTTGCATCCAATTTTATACCTAGTTAAAATATAAATTATGGGCTAATGGTAAACAACTTTCATATTGAACTGAGAAAAACACAAAGGCCTTTTAAAAGTTTCTATTACAAGTGTTAAATATTTTACTAAAATATGAATACCTACATAATCTCTTGATAAAGAGATGACGTTGTGAAAATCCTTTCAAAATCATCTAGGTCGTGGATTTCAAATGTTTCCTCTTCCATCTTTGCAAAACTAATCCACCTCCACAGATAAAGAGGCCTCACATAACACAATATATTTCACAACCCACAACCACTAAACTAACTATAAAAACTATGTGAATTTATGAACCAAGATCATTCATTATTTCTAATGATATGATCATAAATATTGCAACTACAGATATCCACATATTATAGGATACAGTTAATAAAAGCTTGTATGGTCACTATGACCTGCTCTCAGTGCCACAAAGCACTTACTGAGGGGTGTAATGCCATCCCAGTTACCAATTTCAGTTTAACATATTTCTAATATTCAACACAAACTAAATTATAAGATACGGAAGAAAATAAATAGGTTATCAATGTCTAAAAGCACATTTACCCTAAGGTGAAAATTCCAATAAGAAATAATAAATACAAAATATGCTGCTGCAGATTGAAAAATATCAAAATACCAACTAGCCTGTCCCTCTCCACCCAGAGGCATATCCCCTTTCCCAGAGTGAACCAGATAACCTAAGTGCTTTGGTACCAGTCTGATCTCTGCTGCCCCTGCTATTTTAACTCATACTCAGAAAGTGCTCATATCCTAAATAGGTGGGAAAAAACAAAAAGATTCATAAACAAGTCTGGTCATTTTCATCCAAGATTAAAGGAATATACAAATCTAGGTAAGTTACATGAAGTTTAAAAGAGTACTTCAAGGTACTACACTACTGTACCAGTATATGCTGGGGGTGTGGTATGTACTTTTACATTAGCTTTGTTTGTTAATTAGCCAATGAATGTGGGGGAAAATGATGTAAAAAATAGTAGTACTTCTAGCATCTATCAATCTACAGTTGTAAAGAAGAAACTAAAATTGAGTAAAAACTTAGGACATTCACAATGCAACACAGTATTGTGTGGAAACAGTGAAAAGTTACAATTTTTTTTTTTTGAGAAAATATCCATACAATCACAAACAACCATCTTGAGCCACAGTACTGTACTCATTTCATCATCAAAGCAATTTTATTACAAATGTAAAGAAATACTATATCTACCACATTCAATATATATTACCTCACATAACATCATTCATAACGAAGCATAAATGTAACACTGTCACACAATCTCTACACACAATAGTAAGGTATTATCAGATTTCACTCAGTGAAAACTGAGAACAAACCTTTCCACTACATGCCATGAAAGGTATTGGGTCTCGCTTTCCAAAGATTCAGGATGTAAATGCCAATTCACAGGATATAAAAAATATAAAAAAATAGCTGTAAAATGATTGCATTCTTTCCATGCAAGCTAATAAACACAAAAAATATTTGTCACTGTATCTCTTCTCAGAGAGGGCTTTGACAAAGTATATATATCAATATTTTCACTATGCTTAGGTAAGAGAGGTTCTTTTCAAATGTCTCTCTCTCTCTCTCTCTCTCTCTCTCTCTCTCTCAGCTTATGCAGGGTGCACTGACTTTTCTTCATAAACTAGGCATGTATATTTTCAAGAATGTTAAAATATCTGCGGAAAATTTCTATACAGTTTCTAACTGCATATTCACTGTCTATTCCTTTATTGTACTAAGTGTGAATTTGCTGACAAATATAATACAAGGATCATTGTAATTCTATTCTACTTGAGTATCTGGCGACTGACAAAATTTATAGTTGTAGTATCCTGCCCTACATTCGAGATGGTAGTATCCTGCTCCATATTCAAGATGGTTTGCCAAGTATAGCTCGAATACTTAACAGATGGATAATAATGAATCACTCAACATCAATTGGCCGACTGAAATGTAATGAACAAAAAATACTGCCCTACACTTTCAGCACCTTTCAATCATAGCTCCCTGCATCTAAATCCACCAAACCACCATGAAAAACACACATTTTGATGAACTGGACGACATCTACCTCCTGGTCACTCCAGGAAAAGGTGTCAGCCTGTAAATGTCATTTTTACAATGCAGTTCCATTCCCTTAAAAATTTACTTAAGTCACAGGCCAAGGTTCACTCTCTCAAAAGAAAAGATGTGAGCGCATTATACATAGAGGCAGAAAACAATTTCAAACCTATCCTGGCAAAGGCTAAAGTAAACCAAAATCTTGAGACTTCCTGTTTTAATCTGATGATTAACAAGGTTACCTCATGCAAAAAGGGAGTCCATGACAACTATTAACCTCAACTGATCTTGCCTAGGCATTCATTCATAGCACACAATCAGCGCATTAGTGGTTAGTTTGTATGATGGTTACTAAATCCATTTGATTCTGATGAAACAATCAATTTGCACACACACCAAGACCACTGATGACTGATAGAGCTGTTAAATATTACTAGAAAAACTAAGAGACCACAGCACAAATCATCAAATATTATGATAAATATAATTGCAATATCCTTCCCAAAATCTTAAGTGGTCAACTACACATTACCTAATTAAACTCCTAGGTCTCACAGGCACATAAACAGAAAAACAATACCAACCTATAACTTTATCAATTGGGTAAGAAGTTAGAACACCTTGATACAAATACAGTATTAAAGTACCCTTACCAAGAAAAATTAGCTGCAGTAGGATCAACAACGCCTGGATACATAACTGCACTCATTGTGACTAACCACTACAATCAAAAAAGTTTCCTTACAGTAACCAGACAAAGGCTTCTTAGTCAACACAATGTATAACTTGATCACTAGCAAATGGTAATGACACTCACAATGCTGAACTTCACAGTAGGATTCTCAGGATGTACATGGTGATATGAACATCCTGCAGTGTTATACAACATATCAATCCTGTATGCTTTTGACAGAATGGTACTGTGTCAATGGAATTGTATCAATCAGGCAAGTCACATCCTTTTAAAAAAAAGTTAACACAAATTGTATTTATTTTATTTGGATGGAACGAGAGATAAAAAACTAGTCACAGAGAGAAAGAGAGATCTGTCTTGTGATTATCCTTGAAAAATTACTAAAAAAAAAAAAAAAAATGGTCCAGAAGGTGAAAACCTTGAATACTAAATTCTACTGTCAGGTTATAATGTCTAATAGCAAAATCTTACATCATTAACTACTACATCTAAAGGTTGCTACTGACCAGCAGAGGCAGGAAATAAGTCTGACAAGAGACCAAACATCCATGTCAATATGATCAGCACATACACCCGCCCCCACCCTTTCTCTCTATTAAGACATTGTTTATCAGGGCCTGAGAAAGGCTTGAACTCAAGACCTACGGAGTGCAATTTACCAACAATACAACTGGGATCTTTCCTTAAAAAGAAAAAAAGAGAGAGAGAGAGAGAGAGAGAGAGAGAGAGAGAGAGAGAGAGAGAGAGAGAGAGAGAGAGAGAGAGAGAGAATGCAAAAATTATTACAGTACCCTCCTGAACACAATCAGGTGTGAAAACGTAACCATACACTTAAAACTTATAAAAATGCATATTGAGAGTAACAGTCAACAAGCATCTTTGTAAATGCATCCCTGTAAACAAGTACTGCTTACAGGTCTCAGAACGCAACAATTTAAGTGGTTGTATCTTAATGAAGGCACAATTAGCACATGCTTTGCATTCCTCTGGAAAAAATACCCAGTCTTATGGGGTATTCATTAAGGGGGGGCTAAACGTCAAGCACAAATGACTGTATTTGAACATTCCACCTAATGATCAAGGCCTTTTATAAAAGGATTATGTCAGGATGAAAGCATCATAAATCTCCAAAAGAAAGACATTTTATCGAAATCACCATAAGGCCTAAATCCCACCCATTGACAAAGGTACATAAAAAAAAGTCCATGAAACCCAGACCTACCTTATGACCAGAGCTACTCGGCTTGTATCTGGTCCTTCCAATTCATTAACCAGATGTGTAACGGTATGATCTTCCCCCTGGGAGCTACTCGAAGCTGCTGCAGCCCCACCCTGGGAAGTCATCATCACTCGAGGGTTCCTATTGCCTAGGGTTTACTAACTGTCAGTGGTCTCCTGTCTGCTTTCATATTATTCTACCACACTCGATTACTTCCTTCATTTACAATCTCAGGTGTTTCTCTTATTTTCATACTTCCGGTTTAAAATTAAGGATGCTATCTAGCACTTTAAAGCATTTTCAAGTTGATAAATGGGACCCCCGCATTAATTAATAGCACGAAACGTTACACGCCGTTCCAGTATAAACAAAGAAGACTATGCAATGCTGTTTCAAAAGCCTATAATTTAATTGTATTTCAAGACAATAATTTCCCAGAATTAAACGCAAATTTTCAAGTTGCATTTTATAGTAAATAACTATACACTACACGAAACAACACTATTACTACGTCTGTCCAGGGAGCGTGTAATACGGCAACCCTGACTCATTCCATCAGCTGATCTGAACATCAAAGGTGTGTTTGGATATCTCGAGCTTCAATAGGTAGGTAGCGTGAACTTTAATTGTTATAGTGTAACAATCAATATTAAAAATAACGCATTGCGTAAATTTCTAAAACAACATTTACAATGCATAAGGTAATGCAAAAAAAATAAAGTATCAGATCATTTTACCGACAAAACCAAATTTCAAAAGCTTGTATCGTCTGCAATTTGATGGCGCGAAAAGCTGCAGACGACGCAAAGGATAAGACACGAACTTGTCCGTTTTCATTAAGTTGACGCCTACTTAGATTAAAATAACCACATGTGCTCTACATACAGAAGAATTTCGTAAATTCAATCCAAACCTATTAAATAATTTAGAAAATATCAATGCCGTTACCGTGAAATAGCAATGAGTAACATCTAAAAATTTTCGGGAAAAGCAGCAGACGACACGAGAAATGACACGACCTTGTCCGATTCCATAGAAGTTGACTTCTACTTAGTTTAAATAACTATATGTACCGGACTTACTTCAGAATTTGGCAAAAAATTCAACTCGTTACATACTTTTTTAAAAACAATAATACTGTTACCGTTGGATGAAAATGAGAAACATCTTATTAATGACGGATACTTTTTTAGTAACATCGCTTTCGAACAGTACCTGCCCTGGGTCGATAAGCAACTTAGCCATTTGTGCGAGTCAACAGAAGACACAAGGAACACTCTTACATTATACTTCGTTTATTGTCTTCGTTTCATTTACTTCAGTCGATAAGACATGCAACAATACTTCGGCAAAGGGGTAAGTAAAGCAACGTAAACATTTTTGTGCTATGAACGAGTAATAGTTGTGGTAGAAAACAGCATACGCCTAAAAAGCATTACTACATATAAGTCTTCAATAACCAAAGTGGAAGACTGCATACGACAAGTAATAGAACATATGTAATCCACTCGGTTATATTAAATGTCCCAATTCTACGCTTTCAATGATTAAACTGCGGGAGGTACAAACACAGGACGAAACGTTTAAAAAAGTGAAGGCATAATTATGGAGCAAATAGAGCAAACGAACGTACGCAATTTTCCAAAGGGCTACTCTCCTAAGGCCTACAATAATGTATTAAAAAGTTCATTAGTCCTTATAACTAAAGTTATACGTGGAAACAGGTCTCAAATAGTCATAACCAATTTGACTAATACCGATCGCCATGTTTAAATACCAGTTTAATTTACTTCATTGCCAATAGGGATACACGTAAAACGCGCGCAATTTTTCATCATTTGTGTATCTGTTTTTTGTTTAACGACTGCAGTAAACACAGCACATCTTTCTCATACCAAACAATTTCCAAAAAGTACCAACTTTTGTTAGAGTAAACCAACAATCTTGAAATTTAAATTCCACAGTGATTCTATCCTGTAGCATGTTATACAAACTATGATTGACATCAATTAGCATAGTTAACTTATCTCTTATATGTTTACTTTCCATTTGAAGGAATAATCAGCTCGCATGTTACTTGTTCAATATTACCTTCCATGACATTTCAGCTGTTTAAAAGCTACATAAACCAACGGTTCTGTTTCTTTATAACAAATAACCAATCTCGGGCTCCCGTATCTTAACTAAATTTACTTTGATCCATTGTCTCTGCATCAAATTCCAAGACCTTAACTCGGACATATAAAAAAAATGGTTGAACATTACAGAAAATATGTGAAATCAAACTGGTGAACTACATGTAGTACAGTATTTCTAGCCAGTGTCTCCACTGCCATTATACTAGCAATAAGAGTAACCGAACATCTGACCAATTGTTCCCTCTCATTATGAGGTTTATCCAAGACCCAATAAATTTTTAATATATATATGCCTAACCTAAAGACCTTATCTATCTTCCTGAGGCCTACAGGAAACAACACAAATAAGGAAAACACGATGGTGTCCTGTGATCCGGTCCTTGAGAGACACTTGTAAAAATCATCTAAAGGTTCATTCGTACGAAACTTAATCTATCTCCAAATGCTTTACACTTCAATCCTCAAACTGTTTAACGACAAGGGTAACAAAATGACTTGGAAAAATACTTTTACAATAAGAGGCAATAATAGGGTATACATATTTCCTAACACTTTAATTCAATTGATCCAGCAATATTGTTTGCTTTATCTGCATTTTATATCGCTGTATACAACTAAAGACTCAAGACCATGTGATGAAAAATTGTAGTCAAGAATCAACCTTATATGAAAGACATTACATCAAAGAATGTGTTGTAACTATTAGGCTACATTTTACATAATTCTGATGTATGAAAAAGTTCAATCACAAAAAGAGTTTCCATATGAAAATAAGTCATACAGTATAACAATTATATCCTGATAAATGTTACTGGCATCACTTAAGAAAAATAATCTGGGATCAAAAGGTAAATGTACTAACATTTTACAGACAATGAACGTCCAGACAACTTATGTCATACTTTGGAAAGACTGGCACATCCTATGGATAACCACTACCATCAGTTGAAGGAATGACAAATGAAGAGAAGAGCTCCAGCACAAACAGACAAGGTGGCCTATTGCTAAGAAAGTTAAAGACCCAAAACTCCAGCATGAATTTGCTCCCATGATCAACATTGCATGAACGGTAAGTATTCAACTGATTCAGTTTTTGCATGTCTACCTACTTGGCTTCGCTGCAGCACATTTGAAACGTACATTGACTTACCTTATATGATTTCAACTCTATATGCGCAATATTCATTACTGTAACTATGTAAAATGCCCAAAAATGTGATTAACACAAATGTTAAGGAGATCAGGAAAGGTTTGTAAAAGGTGATTAAACATGAACTAAACATACTATACTAAAGGTTACAGTATGTCGCTCAAACTACAAGTAATGTAATGCACTTCATGACAGGGGTAATGGAATGTAATCAGCTGGTACCATATATCCTCATCTCAGGTTGGAATACCTGCACTGTACAGCATTAAAAAAAAAAAAAAAGATCAACAATGAGCCCTATCAAAAATTAGGCTGGAATGGTGCTCAAGGTAATACTACAATGATCAAACATCAATTGATCCTCTTTTACTGTGGATATTCACATGCAGATTTACAAGTTTATTTACAAGTTCTTGAGGAAAAAAATTAATTACTCAAAACTTTGACCTGGTTAAATTTCTTTTCTGCAGAGATCCCATAACTTGTTGTTTAAACAAAAATTAAATGTCCTCTATACACATACTGCACAGTAAAATAAAAATAAAAATGCAGAACTGCATATTATGTATACTGTGCAGCGAGGACAGAAAAACAATGGGAAAAAGTAAAAAAAAAAAATACTGTGTAATGTTAATGCATCAGAACTACTTTTGGGGCTATGTGGGCAGTGGTTGAGCACCTGGGCACCAATATCCCTCTGTTCATCCAAGATAATAAAAAGCACTCTCATCTTTAATTCTGTATTTATTTTAGAATATACATGAACAAATGGATTTCTGAATGTTCTATGCTACCAAAGTAAACATGAGGATTGACAAGTCATCATATGTATAAGCTAAAAGTGAGTGGAACTACTTAAGCACTACTGTGTTCCTAACAACTCTGCTTAATTGTGACCACAAGAATATTTTCACAATTTTTAAAAATTTAACATACTACAGACTACTACCATTCTTATTTCTCCTCATATACGTATATGGCAGGGAAATCATAAGACAAAAAATTAAGAAAAGATGTGCTGTATGCAGCTTGGACAGTTTTCAATACCTTGCACTCACCTAGGACATAGCCATTATTAGTGAGCCCTCTCTCAAAGATGTTATTCAGAAGTTCAGAAAGAATGAAACAAAAATAAAATAAATATCAAATCGGAATCTTTAAGTGTGATTTTGTTTATACTTCTGTGTGTTGTGTGTGTTTACACATGCATCGCTATGCATACTACATTCTTTGGTTACCATTTACAGCTGAATGTTATGAAAACATCCTATATATTATTTTACAGTAAAAAGGTCTGAGTAAAAATTAGTATGGGTAAAGTACAAACATGTTATTGTCATGATACAATAAAGTTTTATGCATACTTACCTGGCAGATATATACTTAGCTATAGACTCCGTCGTCCCCGATAGAAATTCGAATTTCGCGGCACACTCTACAGGTAGGTCAGGTGATCTACCGCCCCGCCGCTGGTGGCGGAAGTAGGAATCATTCCCGTTTTCTAAGACAGATTTTCTCTTCCACCTGTCTCCTGAGGGGAGGTCGGGTGGGCCATACACCGTATATATCTGCCAGGTAAGTATGCATAAAACTTTATTGTATCATGACAATAACATTTTTATGCATTCAACTTACCTGTCAGATATATACTTAGCTGATTGGCACCTTTGGCGGAGGGTAAGAGACAGCTAATCTACTGAAATAGACAGGAAACAACATATGTTGTAGGTAATAAAATTAAAAACCTTGATTCCTACCTGTGTTAGCGAAAGACTTCATGGCTACTGCCTAGGAGCCCGTATCGCTTCAAGAGCCTCAGCGAGGTAGTGACCTCATGCTAAGAGTTCTTGATGGTCTGTTACAGGGGTCTTACCCACTTACGCTTCAGAACCTTAGGATCTTTGTCAATGGGGTCCTATCCACTTACATGACAAAACACCTTGCCTATTGGCATGATCATAGAGCACGACACTAATCCCGATCACCTGATCCTTATTGGGGTTAGTACTACGATTGAAAGGAGTCATCCCCGAACATCCTTTCAAGCAACCCACAACTCAAAAACAATATTAAAACTAATTATTAAAATTATTAAAAACAAATTTAAGGATCAGCGTCTGCTCCATTTCCCAGCATAGTATCCGCTGATACATAAGGTCCAAGAGAGAAACATTTATCGTATGTTATTCTAACATCCTTTAAATAGTGGGATGCAAATACTGAATTGCACCTCCAGTAAGTTGCTGCTAAAATGTTTCTCATGGACATATTCTTCGTAAAAGAAAGGGAAGTTGCCACAGCCCGTACTTCGTGAGCTTTAACTCTCAGCAGCTTTAACGAGTTCTCTTGACAATTCCTATGAGCTTCGGTAATTACATTTCTGACAAAGAATGCCAGTGCGTTCTTTGACATCGGTCTATTGGGTTTCTTATCCGAACACCAAAGACCTTGTCGACATCCCTGAAGCTGTGTCTTCTTTTCTAAATAAAATTTTAAGGTCCTGACTGGGCAAAGGGACCGATCCAACTCTCTTCCTACCAGAGAAGAGAGTCCCTTGACTTCGAAACTTCTAGGCCAAGGTTTAGAAGGGTTCTCATTCTTCGCTAGGAAAAGATCCTGGAAAGAAATGACAGCCGAGTCTTTTCTAAATCCCACCCGAGAGTCCAAAGCATGCAATTCACTGATCCTCTTAGCAGTTGCTAGAGCCAACAGGAATATGCATTTGCTAGTAAGATCTCTGAATGAGATTTTATCTATAGGTTCGAACCTGTCCGACATCAAGAACTTTAGGACCACGTCCAGGTTCCAACTCGGGGGAATCGATGATCTCAATTTCTTAGTCTCGAAAGACCTGATGAGATCATGAAGATCCTTATTATCCTCGAGATTCAGCCCTCTGTTTCTAAACACAGCTGAGAGCATGCTCCTATATCCCTTGATAGTTGATACGGCCAATTTGGATTCTTCTCTTAAGAAGAGGAGAAAATCCGCGATTTCGGTTACAGAGGTATTGGAAGAGGACAGCTTCTTCGACCTACACCATCTACGGAAAACTTCCCACTTCGATTGGTAGACCCGCAGGGTAGAGGCTCTGCGGGCTCTAGCAATTGAAGTTGCCACTTTCTTTGAAAAGCCTCTCGCTCTGACCAGTCTTTCGATAGTCGAAATAGCAGTCAGGGAGAGACTTTGGATGTTTTTGTGGAACCTCTCGAAGTGGGGTTGTCTGAGCAGATCTGTCCTGTCTGGTAGAGATCTGGGAAGTCCACCGTCCATTCCAGTACCTCTGTGAACCAGATTCGGGAAGGCCAAAAGGGAGCAATTAGAGTCATTCTCATTCCTTCCGATGCCACAAATTTCTTTACTACTTCCCCCAGCACTTTGAATGGGGGAAAGGCGTATGCATCTATGCCTGGACCAATCTATGAGGAAGGCAATCGATCGCTGTGGCTCTGGGATCTTCTAGCGAGCAGAAGTTGTCTATTTTCCTGGAGAGGAACGTGGCAAACAGGTCGATCTGGGGTCTCCCCCAGAGTGACCATATTTGTCTGCAGACTTCTGAGTGGAGCATCCACTCTGTCGGGAGAACCTGGTTCTTTCTGCTCAACCTGTCTGCCCTTAGGTTTTTCACTCCTTGGACAAACCTTGTACGCAGAATAATGCCCCGTTCCTCTGTCCAGGTTAATAGAGCTCTCGCTATTTCGTACAGAGAGAAAGAGTGAGTGCCCCCTTGATTCCGGATGTAAGCCAGAGCTGTGGTATTGTCGGAATTGACTTGAACTACCGCCTCTCTGACTTCCGCTTCGAAGTATTCCAGGGCTAGATGAATTGCCAGGAGTTCCTTCGCATTGATGTGCAGAGTAGTTTGTTGTCTGGTCCAAACACCTGCTATTTCCTTTGGACCCAGTGTTGCTCCCCAACCTGTTTCCGAGGCATCGGAAAACAACACTCGGTGAGGGTTCCGAATCAAGAGGGACACCCCTTCGTTCCTTGTTAATGGGGTTAACCACCACTTTAGGTCTGATTTTATCCCCTGTTGGATGGGAAAAACGTCTGACAAGTCTCCTGTCTTTTGACTCCACATCCTCTTTAGATAAAATTGCAGAGGTCTGAGATATAATCTTCCCAGGGAAATGAACTGCTCTAACGAGGAAAGGGTGCCCAGCAAACTGAGCCATTCCCTCGCCGAGGTCCGTTCTTTCCCTAAGAAGTTCGAGATCTTTTCTAAGCCTCGAGTAATTCTGTCTTGAGATGGAAACGCCCGAAAACCCCGAGAATCCATCTGTATCCCCAGATAGACTATGTTCTGTCTGGGGATCAATTGTGATTTCTCGAGGTTCACGAGCAGTCCCAGAGATTTTGTCAAGTTCAAAGTCTTCTCCAAGTCCTTCAAGCACTGAATTTCCGATTTTGCTCTTATTAGCCAATCGTCCAGATAAAGGGATATATTTATCCCCTCTAGATGTAGCCATCTCGCAACGTTCCTCATTAGCCTCGTGAACACTTGAGGGGCCGTTGAAAGGCCGAAGCATAGGGCTCTGAATTGGTATACTTTCCCCTGCATCATGAATCGGAGATATTTCTTCGATGATGGATGCAGGGGGACATGAAAGTATGCATCTTGTAGATCTAAGGAGACCATCCAATCTCCTGGACGAAGAGCCGCAAGAACCGATTTTGATGTTTCCATAGAGAACTTTGTGTTCTCCACAAATCGGTTCAATGCGCTCACATCCAGGACCGGTCTCCACCCTCCGAGGATTTCGGAACCAGAAAAGACGGTTGTAGAATCCTCGGGAATGCGGATCCCGAACCACTTCGATGGCCTCCTTTTGCAACATCTGTTCTACCAGTTGCAATAATGCTTCTTTCTTGGCAGGGTCCCTGTATTGGGCTGACAGTTCCCTCGGGTTCGTAGTCAAGGGAGGTCTGTCTCGAAAGGGGATCATATATCCCTTTGTTACCACGGAAAGGGACCAAATTTCTGCCTGTCTACCGAGCCCATTCGCGGAAAATTTCCGAAGTCTGGCTCCTACCGGTGCTTGAAGGACTGTTGTCTCATTTAGCTCTCTTGATAGGTCTGAAGGAAGGCCTACCTCTCTTCTGCACTCCTCTCTTCTTAAAAGAGGGTCTGGCCGAGGTACTTCCTCGAAAGGGCTGTTGAGGGGCCCGAGTCTCTCTCTTAATAGGACCCAAAGTCCTCGATTTCTTTGCAGATTGGGCCAAGAGATCTTGTGTGGCCTTTTCTGTCAGAGAATGAGAAATATCTTTTACAAGATTTGAAGGAAACAATTGGTCCGACAGAGGACATACAGAAGAGATGACCTCTGAGTAGGAGTAACTGCTTTCGTCAGAAAAGAGCTAAATAAGACTCTCTTCTTCAGAATACCAGTTCCAAACAGAGAGGCCACCTCTCCTGATCCATCCTGAACCGCCTTGTCCTACATGAAAGAACACTATGAAGGACTCCTGGACTAAGAGATTCCTCCTCTTGTGTCTTTTTGGCCAACACCCCAAGGGACCAGTCTAAGAAGTTAAAAACTTCTAAGACATTAAACAATCCCTTGAGGAGATGGTCCATCTCCGAAGTCCCCCATGTGATCTTTGCTGATGACAAGGCTTGTCTCCTAGACGAATCTACCAGATTCGAAAAATCTGCTTCGGCAGTGGACGGGAGAGTTAGACCCGTGGTTTGCCCGTCTCGTACCAAATTCCCTTCTTTTCCTGATAGTCTGGAAGGAGGGCAGGTAAAGACTGTCTTCCCCGCCTTCTCCTTGGATTCCAACCAATTTCCTACGAATCGGAGAGCCTTGTTCATGGAAATGGTTGGCTTCATTTTAATAAAAGATGATTGTTTCGGGACCTTCGTGCTTGTAAACAAGGACCTTGGAGAAGGAGGAGCAGTAGGGCTTAAAGAGTCCCCAAACTCTTGAAGTAAGAGGGCTGCCAGCGTCTTGTAATCTGACAAACCCGGAGCCGAGTGATCTTCCGAGTCCGAAACCTCTTCCAAATCCAATTCCGAAGAGGATTGTTTATTTCCAATAGGAGACTGGCCTCTTGCAACATCCACCCCACTCTCGCAAGAACGACGACCGCCTGTGCGATAACTTGCGTCCCTACGAGAGATAGGTTGATCCTGCAAAACGACCTTATCCTTCTCCTGGCAAGAGCGATGGCCGCTTATGCGACACCTTTCTCTCCTGTCAGACGAAGGACGTCCTCTCCTATCACTTTCTCCGGAACGACCTATGTCCTGACAAGGAATACGGCCGCCTGTGCGACAACTAGAGTCCTTGTCAGGTAAAGGCTTATCCTTCCGAAAGCCAAACAAATCCTCCTGGCTTAATTGTCTTGGAAGAAGTCCGTCTCTTATCTGTCACTTGTGGCTCATTGCGCCGGGTTGACGCTCGTGATTCCTTGCGCCAAGCTGGCGCTTCTAGCGCATTTCGGCAGAGTGGCGCTTCTGGCTCATTTCGGAAGGGTGGCGCTTCTGGCGCATCTGGAGCCTCTGGCGCATTTCGCCAGGCTGGCGCTTCTGGCGCATATGGCGCCTCTGGCGCTTCTGGCGCATTTCGCCAGGCTGGCTCTTCTGGCGCATATGGCGCATCTGGCACTTCTGGCGCATTTCGGCAGGGTGGCGCTTCTGGCGCATCTGGCGCCTCTGGCGCTTCTGGCGCATTTCGCCAGGCTGGCTTCTGGCGGCATATGGCGCTTCTGGCTCTTCTGACTCGTATGGAGTCTCAAACTCATCTGGCGCATCTGGTGCATTGCGCCAGGTTGGCGTTTTTGGCGCATTCTTCACACTCCTCCGAGTATAAGCCGAAACTTCCGTTTCTTTTTTCTTTCCCTTCGTCTTCTTTATAGGAAGGAAAGAGTCCTTTCTCCTGGGAGTTTCCTTAGTAAAAACTCCTACTAAGGCTGAAAGTTGCTCCTGCACATTTAAGATAATTTTTGCAGCCGCACTCTCTTTTTCCTTCCCTGATTCAGGTGAGGCCTGTCTCGAAGCGGAAGGAAACTCCGATTTCCGTTTAGGAACCAATCTCCTTTTCTTCTTCTCACAAGGTGATAGATCGGAGAAAAGCTCAGGGCTTGAATCCAAAGTAGGAGCCTTCCAACTTCTCTTTAAGGGGCGTGACAGTTCATCAGAACTCCATCCCCTTGCCTTCGGTGAAGAATCTGACGAAGAAAAACACTTCCTTAGGATGCTTTTTCGATAGCGATCCTTTGCAGTTCGGGTCGTCACAGAATCTGCCGAGGGGACGCCTGATCGGTGGGGATTCTCCGTAACCTCCGTAAGGCTTTCGACATTCCTTCTCCTCTGGGCCTGTGAGCTTGGAAGAGGTCTAGGCCTGGGAGCGAGACAGAGCCGATCAGACGCACCCTCCACTGCACTAGGGACACTTAATTCACTATCACTGTGCTTACCTTTTAACGTCAGCATTTGACGTTCCATCCTTTGTAGCGCAGCTTTAAGATCTGCAATTTCCGTTGCCGGATTTGCAGTCTTAGTACTAGAGGAAGAAGATAGAGGTTTAGGGTTAGGTGTTAATTTAATAGGCTCGTTAGAGCGAGACCTACTTACGCTTCTGGAGGAAGCCTTCCTAGCCCTATCCATATCTAATTTCCTTAAATATGAATTTAAATTCTTCCATTCTTCCTCATTCATATTTACACATTCATCACAGGTGTTAGAAATTGAACATTCATTCCTTCTACACCCCTTACAAACTGTGTGAGGGTCTACCGAAGCTTTCGGTATCCTCACCATGCATCCCTCATTTACACTGTCTTCTAACCGTAAAGCTAGAATCCGACATCATGAGAAATATCCAAAACCAAGTCCAAAAAACAGTCCACGAAAGAGTATGCCAAACCAAAGATCCAATACGTCACCAAAATAACCGGCTTAGAAGATCAATAGCGATGAAAAATACGAAATCCAAATCAGGAGTAACAACAACAATGTTGCTGTCACGGCCGATAGAGAAAATCTGTCTTAGAAAACGGGAATGATTCCTACTTCCGCCACCAGCGGCGGGGCGGTAGATCACCTGACCTACCTGTAGAGTGTGCCGCGAAATTCGAATTTCTATCGGGGACGACGGAGTCTATAGCTAAGTATATATCTGACAGGTAAGTTGAATGCATAAAACTTATAAATACAAGAAAATAATTAATTTACTGAGGTTGATTATGAATTCCTTGAAAACACTGCCAAGGTTCAATACAGTCAAGGTATGGTAGCCTAAACCTTAATGATAGGGATCACTAGTGAGGATATGGAGTTAATAAAAACCTTATAATACTGTAGATTGTAAAAAATACTCAAGAAAAAAATCCACACCAGTGTTTTTTTTTTAAGTAAAAGTCCTCCTGGGCCTCTGCAAGGTTCATAGGACAGGCGCTGATCTCCTGTTTCTTTGGCCAACAGCCAGTGGGGGACAGGTCCCAATGCCTAAGACACATGGCCAGTGTGTCGCTAGGCCCACTGTTTAACCCCCCAGCCAGAGAGCTGGTACCTATTCTCCTACTCACCATCAAGTTTTCAGACCGCTAGATTGGCAGGCCACCGGGTTTATGCAATGGCGCCATTCCCAAGCCACCAATGAGCGGTGGGATTTGAACCCCGGTCCTCTCGACTGGTAGGAGAGAACCTTACCACTGCACCACCACGGAAGGATAAAATAAACTTACTAACATAGCCTAACCTTCCACACTTTTAGTCTACCTTTCATTTCAAATACCTGCAATGCAGACTTCCATTTAAGCTAAAAACCTGGTCATGTTGATAGGTGAGGCATAGTTTTAGACTCAATATCCAAGATATTGTTAAAAGAATTTTCATCTCAATTTTACGAAGCTGTAACTTTAATTCATTTTAATACTTCAGTAACATCAAGCTAATGGAGAGTACTAGAATGCATTTCTGTAGCATATGACAAACAATGGCTTACAAAAATGCAACTAAACTCAAAACTAAAAATAATAGGTTTTTGATTTGCATACTTTACTTTTCATTTCTTTACATCAAATAATTACAATATTCTCATGTTAAGATCAACATGTTGGTTCTCAAATCAATTCAATTAGCAACACTTGTCTATTTTACTATTATGTAACCATTAATACCTTGGCCTAATAATCATTCAGGTCATCTGACCAAAAGCTTTGGCAAACAACTTATCTGTTTTATGTTTTGCAAACAGCAGCAGCATCTTTGAGGTATGACAGCTGGGCTTCCTGTGAACTGGTATTCATCTTTAAAGGCTTCATTCACTACCATTATCTTTAAAAGCTTCATTTGACAACCATTTTTTAATTGAGGTTATTCCGCAAGAAGTCTTGAAATAAATATGTATTGCAAATGATGCTAATCAGAATTTACACAGCTTGAATAGCAGTGGCAGATATTAGATCTATAGTAAGAATTATTTATATATATATATATATATATATATATATATATATATATATATATATATATATATATATATATATATATATATAAATTGTTTCAGGGGTTCCTTGCAGGTATAAAGGTTGGGAATCACTGTTGTAAGGACTTCACTCAATGTAATATTATCCAGTGGAAGGAGCAGCATTCACAGTCTAATCCCCATCTTCTGTGTTAAAACCACAGTCAAGCTCATTGCGGGCATTCACTCTTCTAATGCCACACCCCCTACCCTCACTTCAGATCTTCCTTTATTCCTACAAATGTAGACAAAAGGGCACTTCCTGTAGCTCAAGTATGAAGCTTATTTATCACCTAGCAAAGCAAGATATTCAGCTTGCTAGGTGTTGAAATGTTCATATTAAGATACTGATATGAACAAATGTAGGGTGGAGAGAGAAATATTAATCTAATAACCAAATATTGTACTTTACTGTGCTGGTACAGTACAAGTATTACTATAAACAGTTTTGCATGATTCATTGTGTTTCTTTTTATTTGTTATTCAGTAGCTGAATCACAAGCATTGTATACCCTAACTTCAAAATATTGCTGTACATCAGGAGGTTGGGCAAACCAAACCCGTACATACATTACGCTATACTGTACAGTATATGGTAATTCCTTTCTCTTTACCTAGTTATTACAGTTTCAATGACAATGATTATATATACAGTAACCTATTGGTTACCTGGCCATGAAAGTTTAACATAATCAACAACATTTTCTTCTAAGCAAGGAGTGTACCACCTTTGCATTTTTGTTCACAGAGTTTTTTTAATCATTTATTTTATTGCTTTTTATGATACTCTATTTAAATTAAATAAAATTATTGCTGCTCTACTTTATTTATATATAACAGCATCACAACACCTATTGTCAACGATGCCAATTCAATTTTTTGAAAACAGCTTCTCATATTATTGACTTTGCTTTTTCTCTGTATTTAGCAAGGTCACTAGAAATACCATTCAAAGTTTAATTGAGTAAATGTACGGGAGAAAGCCAAACAATATATCCTTCATTAACAGAATTTTTTGGCAAAATAATACAGAAAATGGTGTATATAACACAGTACTGGTGAGATAATCTGAGAAAATCACAAAGGAGTGAGAAACTTGCTCGGCTCTGCAGGGTGCCATGTTTAGTACCAGCCATTTGGGGATTAAAGCAAATATACAAACAAACAAACTAGTGCATGACGGCGAAAGAAACTGTAATTCCTTTAAGGGGAATGTATCACACCCTCATTATTAAAAATATTTGAAGCTGAAAATATTATTCACGAAAGATACCATGCAAGTCCGGCTATTTATTCAATAGTAAGAATAACAACCTCCACGAAATACACTATCCAGCTAAGGCTTTTATCTAACAATTGGACTCGTAGACTCCACTCATCCTCAAAATAACCTAGGATGGTTTAGGCCTACTTCCCACAGGTAGTTTTGAGAATGACAGGAGCATGCTCAGACTCTACCACCTCCAAGTAGAAGCTTAGTACATGTTTCCGATATTCAGTATTAATCAGGAGCATTCAGCGGGGACTAAGCCCCTCCCGCCCATGTCAGGGAACAGCGTGTTAAGTCAGGTTAGGAATTTAAGGTGTGGTAGGGTCAGAACATGGCACAGAGAAACAGAATATAGAATTTAGGTCAAATGCTGGGACCTAAAAGGTCATACAGTGTTGAAACTGAAATTGACAGTAAGAGGTCTGAAAGGTGTAACAGGGGGAGGAGGAAAACCTCGCAGTTGCAATATGAATCAGTTGTTAGGAGAGGGTGGAAAGTAAATAGAGAGAAGTTATGAACAGAGGTACAGTATAAGGAATAAGAGGGTTACTACAGCTATGGGCCAAAGGTACATTGCAGAGAACCTTAAGACAGGCCTACAGTGCATTACCCCCACTACAGAGAGGGTATGGCATAGATTTTTCTTCTGCAGAACCTGTGTCCTCATCGTCCACAACTGGGGGCCCTTTAGGTTATATTGGACAGTGCCTATACCTAAATGCTAAAATCTAGGTAGTAGTAGGGGAAACAACCGAGTGGACTAGCTAATCCAGTCTTGCCCGTTTGTTGATCCACCCTCCGAAAAAGTACTTTAACACATCCTGACACAGGAGATGGGCACCAGTCATGAGTCATCAGTGGTGGGCACAACACCTTGAGAACTCTACTTGGTATTTCTATATAAGCATTCCATGGCGAGCTAGACTATGGCAATTGACACTTACCTATGTTATTTTACTTGCTGTACAAGATTTGAAAGTAATACTTGGTAATTCTAAAGAAGTGTTCCGCACGCTCTGCAAGGAACGTAACCGCGGATATGACATCTACTGTATTTCGCCGTGTTTAGTACTGACCCCTGGAGGTTAATTATAGTCGTCCGAATAAATATTACTTAAAATTCTTGTTCAGGAGGTAAAACTGCATAGTAAAACCGCAACTGCCATAGTCTAGGCCACCGCGGAATAGTAACATAGATCTACCTAATTCGGCCGACTGTAACTAAACCGTAATTTACCTTTGAAGACTACACGACAGTACCAATGGGTGCAATGTACCGACGTATAGAGTTCAAAGGTAAATAACAGTTTAGTTACAGTGGAATGAAAAAAATAGTCCCTTGAACTCTTGTAAGGCAAATAAAATAACATAAGAAAATGTCAACTGCCACAGTCTAGATTGCCGTGGAATAGTTATATAGGTAGTAGATCTACCCTACTCCCTTTTCTACCCTACTCTCTTTTCAAAGTAAGCAAAAATACTTTTTACTTTTTCGGAGGGTGGATCAACAATCGGGCAAGACTGGATCAGCTAGTCAACTCAGTTGTTTCCCTTATACCTAATACTACTGCCACCCAAATACTTGCATAGGCTAGCTACTAGGTAATTTGCCAAAACAAAAGTATGGATTATCATATAAAACAGCCTAAATTTGTTACAAACCCATCCATTCGGCAGTCACCAACCTTGGTGAGTCATGGCCTGAGTCATGAGGCTGGCCTGAACCTAGCTATTGAAGCATTACAAAAATGAATAGGCAAACGATGATAAATAGGTATTGCTACCCTACTTTCACGACATTAATCAGCCTAATTTCTTTCAGCCTATCTCTTTTAGCTTAATCACATAGGCGTGAGGAACGAATGTCCTAGCCACAACAGCCGGGACATTTAACTGTCAAAATCTCCCGAAGTCTGGGGTCAAGGATGACCTCTCCTGCCTTTCCTTACCTGAGCGTTGGACCCCAATACTCATCGATGGCTTCTATCTCGTGCAGTAATAAGGCATGCCTGAGGGCCACAGGGTCATCTTCGGTGACCTCAGACCCTTTGGTAGCTGATTCGAGAGCCTTGCCACTGTCTGTCTCATCTGTCACCTCCATAACAAACAACAAACGCTAGTCATTTGTTCCCGTTACGGAGGAACTGTGGGTGGAAGCGATGTGGGCGTTTACTGTTTCCCTCGTTCGAGTTCCACTCGGTTTTGCCTTATCTTTACTGCTAATAACACATGCTTTTGGAAAATTTGTGTTAGTATTCAATCAGGTTATAGTTTATTTCAACAAACAGAATAACGGCAGAGCCTAGAATAAACTATATGCCGTTTTGATATGAACAGAAGTGCGTCGAGTTATTAAACCTAATTATGCTATCAAAAGGCTAATGACGAGCTAGTGTGTTAGCTCAAGTACAATTTAAGCTTCGAGTTTACATTAAATGCTCTAAGTTCGTTATGCATATGTAACTGATCAGTCAATCTTGCATTATGACGATAGTAAAAACTGCTAGAATATATTATTCGGTAATTAAGCGTCTATCATCACTAGATGTTCATCTAACTCACTCCAAAGTAAACTACATGGATAAGATACAAGACGTCGATCTCTAAAACAAAGGGCAATACCAGTCTTTGTAAATCCTTTTGAAATTCGACATCTGAACTTCAGGATATGCATTGTTTGTTTTTTTTAAGAAATAAAAAAACTTTACTAAAACAACATGCAAATTCCCATTTTGGTGTTTTGAACAGACCAATATGGGCCAGAACAATTTTTTAAAACTTTTTTTTATCTCTGCTTAAAAAAAACAGGTAAAATCATGGAGTTGGGATGCATATATGACTAAAACATCACATTAATTACAGAAACTCAGAATAGTAGATAGAAATAAATGTAAGAAGTACCTTAACAATGTATACACTACCCATCATCTCAGTAATGAATTTAAAACCTTTCCAAAATACAAAATGTTATTCTAACTACGCTCGTGATTTTCTAGGCCAACCCTCTCTGAAGATCAAAGGTTTTTCAACTGAAAAGGTGAAACTTGGGTGAAAGGTCCAATACGGTTCATCATGAAAGGTGCAGTAAGACGTCACTTAATTTCAAAGTGGACATAAAAATCTATTGCCCGGGAATTTTGTGATGCTTATTTTTATATTTAGTGTTCCTTTAAAGCTGTCTATTTATGCACTGTATGGCATTTCTTTTACTTCCCACCAATTTATGTTTAATATTCATCAAAATTAACCCACAGATACCAAGATCGAGGTTTATGGAAAAAATATAATCATTCGTAACAAGATTTGTAATTTCCGAATGTATGCTACTTTTCAAATTATATACGGATGAAATAGCCCCCAAACCTCACTGCTAACTTCAATTGTGCTGTTCCAGCTCTGGTATAATCTCGTTTGATTTACGCAAGCAAAATTGGGTGAAAATCAAGACCTCATTATGATAGTGTTTCTTTCTCATTTTATTATTTGTTGTTGATTTTTAAAAGCCTGTGATTATCTTTTGTTTAATTATTAGACTGACGGAGAGCAAGAACTCGTGCCAGAACAAGACTGGCTTAATCGAAAACGTTAATATCTTTTGTTCAAATGCTACCATGCTGTGTCTATATATAGTACCCTAGCTTTAAGTAGGCACCTGTTGAAAGTCCATTATTTACATGCCTTCCTGATGAAAGTCTCATCATTAATACCACTGATTTATTATTAAGAGATAAACTCCTATATAATTTTCACGACGAAACGGATGACGTAATCATGATCATGTAAGATATATGAGAAAGGAGTTAGACAGCGAGACCCCATCTCTCCTAAATTATTCACAGCGTGCCTAGAAGAAGTTTTTAAGAATTTAGATTGGGATAACGTGGGAATTAACATTAAAGGGGAATACCTTAACAACTTCAGATTTGCAGATGACATAATTCTACTCAGTGAATCAGGAGAGGAATTACAAAAGATGATAAAAAATTTGAATAGAGAAAGCAGAAATGTAGGACTGAAAATGAATATGAGTAAAACTAAGATAATGTTCAATGAAAATGCAGAGAGGCAACAAATAAGGGTTATGAACGAACCTCTATAGATTGTTATTGAATATACGTATTTAGGACAGACAGTAAGTGTTTCCGCAGGGCATGAGACCGAAATTAAAAGAAGCATAAGCATGGGATGGAGAGCATTTGGTAAACAAAATGAGATTT